>NW_027252768.1:157500-177500 GCF_044704955.1 Pristiophorus japonicus
CTCTATCTCTCTCTCTGTCACTCTGTCTCTCTGCCTCTTTCTCTCTCACACTGTGTCTCTCCCTTTCCCTCTCGTGCTATCTCTCACTCTGTCTCTGTTTCTCTCTGTCTCTCTCTCTCTCTCTCTCTCTCTCTCACTCTGTATCTCTCTCTCTCTCACATGCTGTCTCTCTCTCTCTCTCTCTTTCTCTATCTCTCTCTGTCTCTGACTCCCTCTCTCAGTGTCTCTCTCTCTGTCTTTCTTTCTCTCTCTCTCTGTCTCTCTCTAACTGTCTCTCTCTCTGTCTCTCTCTCTCTGTCTCTCTCTCTCTGTCTCTCTCTCTCTGTCTCTATCTATCTCTGTCTCTCTCTCTCTCTCTCTCTCTCCATCTCTCTCTCTCACTCTCTCTCTTTCGCTCTCTCTATGTCTCTCTCTATCTGTGCCTCTCTGCCTCTCTATATATCTCTGTCTCTCAATCACTCTCTATCTGTGTCTATCTCTATCTTTCTCTCTCTCTCTCTCGCACTGTCTCTCCTGGTCTCTCTTTGTCTCTCTCTCTCTCTCTTTGTCTCTCTCTCTCTGTCTCTTTCTCTCTTTATCTATCTCTGTATTTCTCTCTCTCTCTCTCTCCATCTCTCTCTCTCACTCTCTCTCTCTCGCTCTCTCTATGTCTCTCTCTATCTGTGCCTCTCTGCCTCTCTATATATCTCTGTCTCTCTATCACTCTCTATCTGTGTCTATCTCTATCTTTCTCTCTCTCTCTCTCGCACTGTCTCTTCTGGTCTCTCTCTCTGTCTCTCCTGATCTCTCTCTCTGTCTGTATCTCTTTCCCTCTCTATATATCACTCTCTCTCTCTATCTGTTTCTAGCTCTCTCTCTCTCTATGACTCTCTGTCTCTCTCTCTGTCTTTCTCTCTCAATCTCTTTGTCTCTCTGTCTTTCTCTGTCTTCCCCTCTGTCTCCCTGTCTCTCTCTGTCTCTGTCTCTCTCTATCTCTCTCTTGCTCTGCCTCACTCTCTCACTCTCTCTGTCTAACTCTCTCTCTGTCTCTCCCTGTCTTTCTCTGTCATTCCCCCCCCTCTCTCTCTCTCTCTATCTATCTCTCTCTCTCCGTCTCTCTTTCTCTCTCTCTCTATCTTTCCCTCTCTCTCTGTACATCTGTCTCTCTCTCCCTCTTGTTCTGCCTCTCTCTCTCCCTATATCTCTACATGTCTTTATCTCTGCCTTTCCCTCTGTCTCTATCAATTTCTCTCTGTCTATCTGTCTCTCTCCCACTCTGTCTCTCTCGCATTCTCTCTCTCTCTCTTTCTCTGTCTCTCTCTCTGTCTCTCTCTCTCCATCTCTATTTCTGTCTCTTTCTCTCACTCTCTGTCGCTCTCACTCTCTCTCGCTCTCTGTCTCTATCTCTATCTCTGTCTGTCTCCCTCTCTGTCTCCCTCTCTGTCTCTATCTCTCTCTCCCTCGCTCGTTCGCTCTCTGTCACTCTCTCTCTGTCTCTCTCTCTCTGTCTCTCTCTCCCCCGCTGTCTGTCTCTCTCTCTTTGTGTCGCTCTCTCGCTCTGCCTGTCTGCCTATCTCTGTCTTTCTCTCTGTCTGTCGATCTCTTTCTATCTCCCTGTCTCTCTCACGCTCTGTCTCTCTCTCTATTTGTGTCTACCTCTCTCTCTCTCTCTCTCTCTGCCTCTCTCTCTCTCTCGCTCTCTCTCTCTCTGTCTCTCTCTCTTTCTCTCTCTGTCTATCTCTTTCCCTCTCTATATATCTCTATTTCTCTCTGTCTGTTTCTAGTTCTCTCGCTCTCTCTCTCTCTCGCTCTCTCTGTCTCTTTCCCTCGCTCTCTCTCTCTCGCACTCTATCTCTCTGTCTTTCTCTGTCTTCCCCTCTGTCTCGCTCTCTCTCTGTTTCTCTGTGTCTCGCTCTGTCTCTCTCTCTGTCTCTCTCTGTCTTTCTGTGTCTTTCCGCCCCTCTCTCTATCTTTCTCTCTCTCAGTCTCTGTTTCTCTCTCTCTCTATCGTTCCCCCTCTCTCTGTCTCTCTGTCTCTCTCTTCCCCTCTCGCTCTGATTCTTTCTCTCTCTCTGTGTCTCTCTCTGACTTTATCTCCGTCTTTCCCTCACTCTCTCTATCTCTGTCTCTATCTCTCTCTCTGCCTCTGTCTCTCTCTCTGTCGCTCTCTCTTTCTGTTTGTATCTCTCTGCCTTTCTCTCTCTGCCACTCTCTCTCTCTCTCTCTGCTTCTGTCTCTCTCACCCTCTTTCTCTGAGTCTCTCTCTCTCTATCTCTCTCTCCCACAATCTCTGTCTCTCTCTCTCTCTGTCTCTCTCTCTCGCTCTGTCTGTCTGCCTATCTCTGTCTCTCTCTGTCTTTCCGTGTCTTTCTCCCTCTCTCTCTCTCGTCTCTGTTTCTCTCTCTCTCTCTATCGCTCTGTCTCTCTCTCTCTCTGTCTCTCTTCCCCTCTAACTCGCTCTCTCTCTCTGTCTCGCTCTGTCTCTCTCTGTCTCTCTCTCTGTCTTTCTGCCCATCTCTCTCTCTCTCCCATGGTCTCTGTTTCTCTCTATCTTTCCCTCTCAGTTTTTCTGTCTCTCTCTCTCTCCCTCTTACTCTGTCTCTCCCTCTATTTCTCTGTATATCTCCCTGTCTTTATCTCTATCTTTCCCTCTCTCTATCAATCTCTCTCTCTATCAATCTCTCTCTCTCTCTGTCATTCTCTCTCTTTGTCTCTCTCTCTCTTTGTCTCTCTCTCTCTGTCTCTCTTTCTCTTTCTCTGTCCCTCTCTCTCACTCTCTCTGTGTTTCTCTCTCTTTCTCTCTCTCGCTCTCTGTCTCTCTCTCTCTCTCTCTCTCTCTGCCTCTATCTCTCTCCCTCTGTCTATCTGTCTCTCTTTCACTCTCTCTCTGTGTCTGTCGCTCTCTCTCTGTCTTTCTCTCAGTCTCTGGATCTCTCTCTCTCTCACTCTGTTTCTCTCTCTATGTATTTCTCACTGTCTTTATCTCCGTCTTTCCCTCTCTATGAATCTCCCTCTCTGTCTCTCTCTCTCTCTCTCTCTCTCTCTCTCTCCTCTGTCTCTCTCTCTCTCTCTCTCTCACTCTGTCTCTCTCATTCTGTCTGTCTCTCTTTCTCTCTTTGCCTCTGTCTCTGTCTCCGTCTCTCTCTTTCTCTGTCTCTCTCTGTCTCTCTCTCTCTCTCCTCTCTCTCTCTCACTCTGTCTCTCTCATTCTGTCTGTCTCTCTTTCTCTCTTTGCCTCTGTCTCTGTCTCCGTCTCTCTCTTTCTCTGTCTCTCTCTGTCTCTCTCTCTCTCTCCTCTGTCTCTCTCACTCTGTCTCTCTCATTCTGTCTGTCTCTCTTTCTCTCTTTGCCTCTGTCTCTGTCTCCGTCTCTCTCTTTCTCTGTCTCTCTCTCTCTCTCTCTCTGTTTGTCTCGCTCTGCCTGTCTCTCTCTCTCTGTCTCTCTCTCTCTGCGTCTTTCTCTCTCTCTGCCTCTGTCTCTCTCACCCTCTCTCTCTGAGTCTCTCTCTATCGCTCTCCGTCTCTCCGTCTCTCTCTGTCTCTCTCTCTCTGCATCTCTCTAAAAACGCTGCCTCTATCACTCTGTCTCTCTTGCTCCCTCTCTCTGTCTCTCTCGCTCTGTATTTTTCACTGTCTCTCTCTCACTCTCTATCTCTCTTCATCTGCTTATCTCTGACTCTCTCTGCCTCTCTCTCTCTGTCTGTCTCTCTCTCTCTCACACTCTCTATCTCTCTCCATCTGCTTATCTCTGACTCTCTCTCTCTCTCGCTCTCTCTGTCTCTCTCTCTCTCTATCTCTATCTCTCTCTCGCTCTCTCTATGTCTCCCTCTCTCTCTGTGCCTCTCTCCCTCTCTATATCTCTCTCTCTCTATCTGTGTCTATCTCTATCTTTCTCCCTCTCTCGCTCTCTGTCTCTCTCGGTCTCTCTCTCTCACACTATCTCTCTCTCTCTCTACTCGCTCTCCCTCTCCTTCTCTCCATCTCTGTCTCTCCATCTCTGTCTCTCTCTCTCGCGCTCTCACGTTCTGTCTCTCTGTCTCAATCTGTCTCTCTCTCTCTCTGTCTTTCTCTCTCTTTGTCTCTCACTTTCTCTCTGTCTCTCTCTCTATCTGTCTCACTCTCTCACTCCCTGTCTCTCTCTATTTCTCACTCTCGCTCTGTCTCTCCCTCTCTCTCCCTCTCGATCTCCGTCTTTCTTTCTTTCTCTCTCTCTCTCTCTCTCTCTCTATCACCCTATCTTTCTGTCTCTCTCTCTCTCTCACTCTCTCTCTGTTTCTCTCCTTCTCTCTCTCTATTTCTGTCTCTCTATCTCTCTGTCTTTCACTCTCTCTCTGTCTCTCACTCTGTCTCTCTCTCTCTCTCGCTCTCTGTCTCTCTCTTTCTCTGCCTGTCTCTCTGTCTCTCTGTTTTTCTCTCCATCTTTCCCTCTCTGTCCCTCTCTCCCTCTCGCTCTGTCACTCTCTCTCTCTGTATCTCTCCGTGTCTTAATCTCCATCTTTCCCTCTCACCTATCAATCTCTCTCTCTCTCTCTGTCTCTCTATCTGTCTTTCCCTCTCTCTATCTGTCGATCTCTCTCTATGTCTTTCTCTCTGTCTTTATCTCTATCTCTCTCTCTCTGCCTGTCTCTCCGTCTCTCTCTCTCTCTTTCACTTTCTCCCTGTCTCTCTCTCTCTCTCTAGCTCTGTATTTTTCTCTGTCTATCTCTCTCTCGCTCTCTCATCTTCACTCTCTGAGTCTCCCTCTATCTCGCTTCATCTCTCCCTCTCGCTCTGTCTCTCTCTCTCTCTGTATCTCTCTATAATTCTGTCTCTCTGTCTCTCTCTGTCTGTCTGCCTATCTCTGTCTCTCTCTCTCTCTCTCTCTCTCTCTCTCTCTCTGTCTCTCTCTCTCTGTTTCGGTTTCTCTCTCCATCTTTCCCTCTCTCTCTGTCTCCCTCTCACTCTCGCTCTGTCTCTCTCTCTCTCTCTCTCTCTGTATCTTTCCATGTCTTTATCTCCGTCTTTCCCTCTCTCGCTATCAATCTCTCTATCTCTGTCTCTTTTTCTGTCTCTCTCTGTCTCTCTCTCTCTCTCTCTCTATCTCTGTCTCTCTCTCGCGTGCTCTCTGACTCTCCATCTCTATCTCTCTCTGTCTCTGACTCTCTCTCTCAGTCTTTCTCTCTGTCTTTCTTTCGCTCTCTCTGTCTCTCTCTTTCTCTCTCCCTGCCCCTCCCTGTTCCTCTCGCTCTCTCTCTCTCTTCCTCACTCTGTCCCTCTCCCAGGGCAGGTACAGTGGTTTAGATAGAGAATAAAGCTCCCTCTACACTGTCCCATCAAACACTCCCAGGGCAGGTACAGGGGGTTAGATACAGAGTAAAGCTCCCTCTACACTGTCCCATCAAACAATCCCAGGGCAGGTACAGGGGGTTAGATACAGAGTAAAGCTCCCTCTACACTGTCCCATCAAACACTCCCAGGGCAGGTACAGCACGGGGTTAGATACAGAGTAAAGCTCCCTCTACACTGTCCCATCAAACACTCCCAGGGCAGGTACACGGGGTTAGATACAGAGTAAAGCTCCCTCTACACAGTCCCATCAAACACTCCCAGGGCAGGTACAGGGGGTTAGATACAGAGTAAAGCTCCCTGTACACTGTCCCATCAAACACTCCCAGGGCAGGTACAGGGGGTTAGATACAGCGTAAAGCTCCCTCGACACTGTCCCCATCAAACACTCCCAGGGCAGGTACAGGGTGTTAGATACAGAGTAAAGCTCCCTCTACACTGTCCCATCAAACACTCCCAGGGCAGGTACAGGGGGTTAGATACAGAGTAAAGCTCCCTCTACACTGTCCCATCAAACACTCCCAGGGCAGGTACAGGGGGTTAGATACAGAGTAAAGCTCCCTCTACACTGTCCCATCAAACACTCCCAGGGCAGGTACAGGGGGTTAGATACAGAGTAAAGCTCCCTCTACACTGTCCCATCAAACACTCCCAGGGCAGGTACAGCACGGGGTTAGATACGGAGATAAGAACATATGAAATAGGAGCAGGAGCCTGCTCCACCATTTAATACGATCATGTCTGATCCGATCATGGACTCAGCTCCACTTCCCTGCCCGCTCCCTATAAACCCTTATCCCTTATCGGTTAAGGGACTGTCTATCTCTGTCTTAAATTTATTCAATGTCCCGGCTTCCACAGCTCTCTGAGGCAGCGAGTTCCACAGATTTACAACCCTCTGAGAGAAGAAATTCCTCCTCATCTCAGTTTTAAATGGGCGGCCCCTTATTCTAAGACCATGCCCCCTAGTTCTAGTCTCCCCCATCAGTGGGAACATCCTCTCTGTATCCACCTTGTCGACCCCCTCATTATCTTATCCGTTTCATTAGTTAGTTACCTGCGGTCTTATAGTTAATTACATTTGGAGAGAGCACCTCTCTGTTTGTCTCTCTGTCTCACTCCCTCTATCTCCCTCTCCCACTCTCCCTCTCTCCAACTCTATCTCTCCCATTCTGTCTCGCTACCTCTCTCTCCCTCTGTCTCTGTCTCTCTCCCTCTCTCCCACTCTGTATCGCTTCATCGCTCTCTCTCTCGCTTTCTCTCTCTCTCTGTTTCTCTCCCTCTCTCTCTACCTCTCACTCTCCCGCTCTCTCTCTATTGTTCTCTCCGTCTCTCTATCTCTCTCCGTCTCTCTCTGTCTCGCTCTCTCTCTCACACTGTATCCCTCCCTCTTTCTCCCTCCCTCTCTCTCTCTCTGTTCCTCCCTCTCTCTCTCAATCTCTGTCTCGCTTTCGCACTCTCTCACACTATCTCTCTCTCTCGCTCTCTCTCTGTCTCTCTATCTCTCTGCCTCTCAATCCCTGTCTCTCTCTCTCGCGCTCTCACGTTCTGTCTCTCTCTCTGTCTCTCTCTGTCTCTTTCTCTCTCTGTCTTTCTCTCTCTCTGTTTCTCACTTTCTCTCTTATCTGTCTTTCTCTCTATCTCTCTCGGTCTCATGACCTGTCTCTCTCTCTCTCTCTCGCTCTGTCTCTGTCTCTCTCTCCCTCTCTCTCTCCTCTCTCTCTCTCTCTCTCTCCCTCTCTATCTCCGTCTCTCTCTCTCTGTCTCTCTCTCTCTGTCTCTCCCTGTCTCCCTCAGTCTCTCGGACTCTGTAACAAGAGACTTGGTATAAAATGGTCACCACGCATCTCGTAAAATGGCTGCTCAATCTCACACAAACTAATCCCACTGTCCCGCTCTCTCCCCATAGTCCTGTATCAATCCCCAAACTAATCCCACTGCCCCGCTCTCTCCCCATAGTCCTGTATCAATCCCCAAACTAATCCCACTGCCCCACTCTCTCCCCATAGTCCTGCATCAATCCCCAAACTAATCTCACTGCCCCGCTCTCTCCCCATAGTCCTGTATCAATCCCTAAACTAATCCCACTGCCCCGCTCTCTCCCCACAGCCCTGTATCAATCCCCAAACTAATCCCACTGCCCCACTCTCTCCCCATAGTCCTGCATCAATCCCCAAACTAATCCCACTGCCCCGCTCTCTCCCCATAGTCCTGTATCAATCCCTAAACTAATCCCACTGCCCCGCTCTCTCCCCATAGTCCTGTATCAATCCCCAAACTAATCCCACTGCCCCGCTCTCTCCCCATAGTCCTGTATCAATCCCCAAACTAAACCCACTGCCCCACTCTCTCTCCATAGTCCTGTATCAATCCCCAAACTAAACCCACTGCCCCACTCTCTCCCCATAGTCCTGTATCAATCCCCAAACTAATCCCACTGCCCCACTCTCTCCCCATAGTCCTGTATCAATCCCCAAACTAATCCCACTGCCCCGCTCTCTCCCCATAGCCCTGTACAAATCCCCAAACTAATCCCACTGCCCCGCTCTCTCCCCATAGTCCTGTATCAATCCCCAAACTAATCCCACTGCCCCGCTCTCTCCCCATAGTCCTGTATCAATCCCCAAACTAATCCCACTGCCCCGCTCTCTCCCCATAGTCCTGTATCAATCCCCAAACTAATCCCACTGCCCCGCTCTCTCCCCATAGTCCTGTATCAATACCCAAACTAATCCCACTGCCCCGCTCTCTCCCCATAGTCCTGTATCAATCTCCAAACTAATCCCACTGCCCCGCTCTCTCCCCATAGTCCTGTATCAATCCCCAAACTAATCCCACTGCCCCGCTCTCTCCCCATAGTCCTGTATCAATCCCCAAACTAATCCCACTGCCCCGCTCTCTCCCCATAGTCCTGTATCAATCTCCAAACTAATCCCACTGCCCCGCTCTCTCCCCATAGTCCTGTATCAATCCCCAAACTAATCTCACTGCCCCGCTCTCTCCCCATAGTCCTGTATCAATCTCCAAACTAATCCCACTGCCCCGTTCTCTCCCCATAGCACTGTGTCAATCCCCAAACTAATCCCACTGCCCCGTTCTCTCCCCATAGCACTGTATCAATCCCCAAACTAATCCCACTGCCCCGTTCTCTCCCCATAGCACTGTATCAATACCCAAACTAGTCCCATTGCCCCGCTCTCTCCCCATAGTCCTGTATCAATCTCCAAACTATTCCCACTGCCCCGCTCTCTCCCCATAGTCCTGTATCAATCCCCAAACTAATCCCACTGCCCCTCTCTCCCCATAGTCCTGTATCAATACCCAAACTAGTCCCATTGCCCCGCTCTCTCCCCATAGTCCTGTATCAATCTCCAAACTATTCCCACTGCCCCGCTCTCTCCCCATAGTCCTGTATCAATCCCCAAACTAATCCCACTGCCCCTCTCTCCCCATAGTCCTGTATCAATCCCCAAACTAATCCCACTGCCCCGCTCTCTCCCCATAGTCCTGTATCAATCTCCAAACTAATCCCACTGCCCCGCTCTCTCCCCATAGCCCTGTATCAATCCCCAAACTAATCCCACTGCCCCGCTCTCTCCCCATAGTCCTGTATCAATCCCCAAACTAATCCCACTGCCCTGCTCTCTCCCCATAGCCCTGTATCAATCCCCAAACTAATCCCACTGCCCCGCTCTCTTCCCATAGTCCTGTATCAATCCACAAACTAATCCCACTGCCCCGCTCTCTCCCCATAGTCCTGTATCAATCCCCAAACTAATCCCACTGCCCCGCTCTCTCCCCATAGTCCTGTATCAATCCCCAAACTAATCCCACTGCCCCGCTCTCTCCCCATAGCCCTGTATCAATCCCCAAACTAATCCCACTGCCCCGCTCTCTCCCCATAGTCCTGTATCAATCCCCAAACTAATCCCACTGCCCCGCTCTCTCCCCATAGTCCTGTATCAATCTCCAAACTAATCCCACTGCCCCGCTCTCTCTCCATAGTCCTGTATCAATCCCCAAACTAATCCCACTGCCCCGCTCTCTCTCCATAGTCCTGTATCAATCCCCAAACTAATCCCACTGCCCCGCTCTCTCTCCATAGTCCTGTATCAATCTCTAAACTAATCCCACTGCCCCGATCTCTCCCCATAGTCCTGTATCAATCTCCAAACTAATCCCACTGTCCCACTCTCTCCCCATAGTCCTGTATAAATCCCCAAACTAATCCCACTGCCCCGCTCTCTCCCCATAGTCCTGTATCAATCCCCAAACTAATCCCACTGCCCCGCTCTCTCCCCATAGTCCTGTATCAATCCCCAAACTAATCCCACTGCCCCGCTCTCTCCCCATAGTCCTGTATCAATCCCAGAATCTATACAGAAAGAGAGACAGAGAGAGAGAGAGAGACACACACATACACAGTCTCTATCTCTCTCCCTCTCGCTCTCTCTCACTGTCTCTCTCTCTGTGTCTCTCTCACTCTCTCTCTCTCTGTTCCTCTCTTTCACTCTGTCCCTCTCTCTGTCTCGCCCTCTTTCTGTCGCTCTCTCTCTCTCACTGTCTCTCTCTCACTCTGTATCTCTCTCTCTCTCTTTTTCTCTCTCTCTTTCCCTCTCTCTGTCCATCTCCCTATCTCCCTCTCTCTCTCTTGCTCTCTCTGTCTGTGCCTCTCTCTCTCTCTGTCCTACTCTCTCTATCTCTCTCTCTCTCTCTCTCTCTTTCCCTGTGTTTCTCTCTCTTTGTCTGTCTCTCTCCCTCTTTTTCCCTATCCCTCTCTCTCCATCCCCCTCTCTCTCTATCCCTCTCTGTCTCTTTCTGCCTCTCTCGTCTGCATTTTTCCATCTCTCTCTGTTCCTCTCTCTGTCTCCCTCTCTCTCTTTAGATATATAACTCTCTCTCTCTGTCTATCTCACTCTCTCATTTTCTCTCTCTCTGTCTGTCTCTCTCTGTCTCTCTCTCTAGGTCTCTCTCACTCTCTCTCTCACTGTCTCTCTCTCTCTCTCTCGCTCTGTCTCTCTCTCTCTCTCTCTCTCTCTCTCTCTGTCTCTCTCTCCCTATCTCTCTCTATCCCTCTCTCCCACACTCCTGTCCCTTTCCATCTCTCTCTTTCTCTCTGTCACTCTGTCTGTCTCTCTCTCTCTCTCTTTCTCTGCCACTCTCTCTCTCTCTCTCTCTCTCTGTCTCTCTCTGTCTCTCTCCCACTCTCTCTCTCTCTCTCTGTCTCTCTCTGTCTCTCTCCCACTCTCTCTCCTGTTTCTTTCCATCTCTCTCTCGCTCTATCTCCTCTCTTTCTCTCTCTCTGTCTCTCTCTATCTGATTGCCTTGCTTTGTCTCTCTCTCTCTCTATCTGTTTCTATCTCTCTCTCTCTATCTGTCTCTCTATCTGTCTCTCTCTCTCTCTGTGTTTCTCCCTCTCTCTCTCTCTGTCTCTCTCCCTCTGTGTTTCTCCCTCTCTTTCTCTGACTCTCCCCCTCTCTCTCCATCCGTCTCTCTTCCTATCCCACTCTCTCTCTATCACTCTCCCTCTCTGTCTCTCCCTCTCTCTTTCTGTGTCTCTGAGTGTCTGTCTCTCCCTCTCCTGTTTCTTTTCATCTCTTGCTATCTCTCTCTTTCTCTCTGTCCCCTCCACTGTCTCTCTGTGTCTCTCTCTCTCTCTGTCTCTCTCTCTCTGTCTCTCTCTCTCTGTCTGTCTCTCTCTCTCCATCACTCTCTCTTATCCCTCTCTCTCTCTCCCTCCCTCTCTCTCTCTCTCTCTCTGTGTCTCATTCACTCTCTATCTCTCTCGCTGTATCTCTCCCTCAGTCTCTCTCTCTCTGTCTTTCTCTCAGTCTCCCTCTCTATCCCTCTCTCTATCCCTCTCTCTCACTCCCTCCCGCTCTCTCTCTGTCTCTCTCTCTCTTTTTGTGTCTCTGAGTTTCTCTCTGTCTCTCTGTGTCTCTCTCCTGTCTCTTTTCATCTCTTTCTCTCTCTCTGTCTCTCTTTCTCTCTCTCTGTCTCTCTCTCTCTCTCTGTCTCTCTCTCTCTCTGTCCCTTCCTCTGTTCTCCTCTCTCTCTCTCTCTGTCTCTCTCTCACTATTTCTGTCTCTCTCTCCCTCTCTCTGACACTCTCTGCCTCTCTCTCTCTGTCTGTCACACTCACTCTCTCTGTCTCTCTCTCTCTCTCTCTCTCTCTCATTCACTCACTCTGTCTTCCTCTGTCTGTCTCTCTCTGTCTCTCTCTCTCTCTCTCTGTCTCACTCTCTCTCTCTGACTCTCTCTGTCTCTGTCTCTCTCTCTCTGACTCTCTCTATCTCTCTCTCTCGCTCCCTGTCTGTCTCTCACTCTCTGCCTGTGTGTTTCTCTCTCTGACCATCTCTGTCTCTCTCTCTCTCTCTTCCTCTCTGTCTCTCTCTATCTGTCTCTCTCTCCCTGTCTCGGTGCCTCTCCCTCTCTGTCTCTCTCTCTCTGTATGTCTGTCACTTTATCTGTTTTTTTCTCCTTCCCTCTCTCTCTCTGAAGCTCTCCCAGAACCACAGTGACAATGCACACACCGATCTTCAGTCATCCATTTTACATTTGTTAATGGTCACCATTTGATGTTAACACTGGGAGATTGATGACAGAGACCGACTACTCTCTAATTTAACGTGAGCTGCTTAAAAGAGTATCTGCCCTGGGAGTGTTTGATGGGACAGTGTAGAGGGAGGTTTACTCTGTATCTAACCCCCTGTACCTGCCCTGGGAGTGTTTGATGGGACAGTGTAGAGGGAGCTTTACTCTGTATCTAACCCCCTGTACCTGCCCTGGTAGTGTTTGATGGGACAGTGTAGAGGGAGCTTTACTCTGTATCTAACCCCCTGTACCTACCCTGGGAGTGTTTGATGGGACAGTGTAGAGGGAGCTTTACTCTGTATCTAACCCCCTGTATCTGCCCTGGGAGTGTTTGATGGGACAGTGTAGAGGGAGCTTTACTCTGTATCTAACCCCCTGTACCTGCCCTGGTAGTGTTTGATGGGACAGTGTAGAGGGAGCTTTACTCTGTATCTAACCCCCTGTACCTGCCCTGGGAGTGTTTGATGGGACAGTGTCGAGGGAGCTTTACTCTGTATCTAACCCTGTGCTGTACCTGCCCTGGGAGTGTTTGATGGGACAGTGTAGAGGGAGCTTTACTCTGTATCTAACCCCCTGTACCTGCCCTGGGAGTGTTTGATGGGACAGTGTAGAGGGAGCTTTACTCTGTATCTAACCCCCTGTACCTGCCCTGGGAGTGTTTGATGGGACAGTGTAGAGGGAGCTTTACTCTGTATCTAACCCCATGATGTACCTGCCCTGGGAGTGTTTGATGGGACAGTGTACAGGGAGCTTTACTATGTATCTAACCCCGTGCTGTACCTGCCCTGGGAGTGTTAGATGGGAGGATATCTTCGCAGGGCAGGAAATGGAGAAGCAAGTTTTGTTGGTTTGAATAAGGTGTAAATACGATTGTGTCGCCCCCTCACAGATACACAGGATTGAAGCTGTTTACCATCAATGCCCTGAAAGAATTAAATGATGTGACCAACTTCAAACTCTTCAAACACATGAAGGACCCAGAGACTGGGACCAATACACAAAGCCCCGAGCCCAGGCAGGCAAACCAGGTTTGTTCACAGATCACCCAGACACGTGTCCTGGTGTAAAATGGTCACCACGCATCTCATGTAAAATGGGTGCTCAATTTCACCCAAACTAATCCCACTGTCCCGCTCTCTCCCCATAGTCCTGTATCAATCCCCAAACTAATCCCACTGCCCCGCTCTCTCCCCATAGTCCTCTATCAATCTCCAAACTAATCCCACTGCCCCGCTCTCTCCCCATAGTCCTGTATCAATCCCCAAACTCTCTTTGACTCTCTCTGTATCACTCTCTCTCTCCCTATCTCTCTCTATCCCCCTAAATCTCTCTCTCTGACTCTCTCTGTCTCTCTCTCTCTCTCTGTCTCTCTCTTTCTCTGGCTCTCTCTGTCTGTCTCTCCCTCTCTCTTTTTAACTCTCTCTGTATCACTCTCTCTCTCCCTATCTCTCTCTCTCACTCTCTGTGTCTCTCTCTGTCTCTCTCTCTCTCTCCCTCTCTCTCTCTCTCTCTCTGACTCTCTCTGTCTCTCTCTCTCTCCCTCTGTCTCTCTCTCACTCTCTGTGTCTCTCTCTGTCTGTCTCTCTCTCTCCCTCTCTCTCTCTCTCTCTGACTCTCTCTGTCTCTCTCTCTCTAACCCCCTGACCCTGCCTTGGGAGTGTTTGATGGGACAGTGTAGAGGGAGCTTTACTCTGTATCTAACCCCGTGCTGTACCTGCCCTGGGAGTGTTTGATGGGACAGTGGAGAGGGAGCTTTACTCTGTATCTAACCCCCTGTACCTGCCCTGGGAGTGTTTGATGGGACAGTGTAGAGGGAGCTTTACTCTGTATCTAACCCCCTATACCTGCCCTGGGAGTGTTTGATGGGACAGTGTAGAGGGAGCTTTACTCTGTATCTAACCCCCTGTACCTGCCCTGGGAGTGTTTGATGGGACAGTGTAGAGGGAGCTTTACTCTGTATCTAACCCCCTGCACCTGCCCTGGGAGTGTTTGAAGGGACAGTGTGGAGGGAGATTAAATGCCCAATTCTCCCTGTCCCTCTCGCTTTCTCTCTGTCAGTCTCTCTCTCTGTCTGTTCCTCTCTCTCTCTCTCGCTCTCTGTTTCCGGGTCCCTGTCTCTCTCCCTCTCTGTATCTCTGTTCCTCTCTCTCTCGCTCTCTCTTTCAGTCTCCCTGTCTCTCTCCCTCTCTGTATCTCTGTTCCTCTCTCTCTCGCTCTCTCTTTCAGTCTCCCTGTCTCTCTCCCTCTCTGTATCTCTGTTCCTCTCTCTCTCTCGCTCTCTGTCAGTCTCTCTGTCTCCCTCTCTCCGTCTTGCTCCCTCACTCTCTCCCTCGCTCCCAATTTCTATCCATCTATCTCTCTTTCACTTTTTCCTCTGTCTGTGCTGCTGTCCATTTCCGATCTCTCTCTTTCTTTCCCTTTTCTGTCACACGCTCTCTCTATCCCAAATTCTCTCACTGCTTCTCCCTGTCCACCTCTCTTTTTCTCTCTCCCTGTCTCTCATTCCCATTCTGATGTTTCCTAGATTGAAAAGTACCCTGACATATTGCAGCCTGACTGTTTAAACCCACAGCAAGAAATCACATTTCTGGGACATTTTTGATTTGCTAACCATCCAATTGTGTCTTGGAATGTGTGGGTTAAATCTCGTTTCTCCATCTGAAAACTGTGAGTGTTTCAGATTGAGCAGTATATGGGATCAAAGGCTGATTCAGACAATGCTGCTTTGTGGAACGGTGTGATATCTTCACAGGGCAGGACATGGAGACGTTTTGTTGGTTTGAATAAGGTGTAAATACGATTGTGTCGCCCCCCTCACAGATACACAGGATTGAAGCTGTTTACCATCAATGCCCTGAAAGAATGAAATGGTTCAACAAGGTGTGACTGATTCAAACTCTTCAAACACATGAAGGACCCGGAGACTGGGACCAATACACAAAGCCCCGAGCCCAGGCAGGCAAACCAGGTTTGTTCACAGATCACCCAGACACGTGTCCTGGTGTAAAATGGTCACCACACATCTCATGTAAAATGGGTGCTCAATTTCACCCAAACTAATCCCACTGTCCCGCTCTCTCCCCATAGTCCTGTATCAATCCCCAAACTAATCCCACTGTCCCGCTCTCTCCCCATAGTCCTGTATCAATCCCCAAACTAATCCCACTGCCCCACTCTCTCCCCATAGTCCTGTATCAATCCCCAAACTAATCCCACTGCCCCCCTCTCTCCCCATAGTCCTGTATCAATCCCCAAACTAATCCCACTGCCCCGCTCTCTCCCCATAGTCCTGTATCAGTCCCCAAACTAATCCCACTGCCCCGCTCTCTCCCCATATTCCTGTATCAATCCCCAAATTAATCCCACTGCCCCGCTCTCTCCCCATAGTCCTGTATAAATCCCCAAACTAATCCCACTGCCCCGCTCTCTCCCCATAGTCCTCTATCAATCTCCAAACTAATCCCACTGCCCCGCTCTCTCCCCATAGTCCTGTATCAATCCCCAAACTCTCTTTGACTCTCTCTGTATCACTCTCTCTCTCCCTATCTCTCTCTATCCCCCTAAATCTCTCTCTCTGACTCTCTCTGTCTCTCTCTCTCTCTCTGTCTCTCTCTTTCTCTGGCTCTCTCTGTCTGTCTCTCCCTCTCTCTTTTTAACTCTCTCTGTATCACTCTCTCTCTCCCTATCTCTCTCTCTCACTCTCTGTGTCTCTCTCTGTCTCTCTCTCTCTCTCCCTCTCTCTCTCTCTCTCTCTGACTCTCTCTGTCTCTCTCTCTCTCCCTCTGTCTCTCTCTCACTCTCTGTGTCTCTCTCTGTCTGTCTCTCTCTCTCCCTCTCTCTCTCTCTCTCTGACTCTCTCTGTCTCTCTCTCTCTAACCCCCTGACCCTGCCTTGGGAGTGTTTGATGGGACAGTGTAGAGGGAGCTTTACTCTGTATCTAACCCCGTGCTGTACCTGCCCTGGGAGTGTTTGATGGGACAGTGGAGAGGGAGCTTTACTCTGTATCTAACCCCCTGTACCTGCCCTGGGAGTGTTTGATGGGACAGTGTAGAGGGAGCTTTACTCTGTATCTAACCCCCTATACCTGCCCTGGGAGTGTTTGATGGGACAGTGTAGAGGGAGCTTTACTCTGTATCTAACCCCCTGTACCTGCCCTGGGAGTGTTTGATGGGACAGTGTAGAGGGAGCTTTACTCTGTATCTAACCCCCTGTACCTGCCCTGGGAGTGTTTGATGGGACAGTGTAGAGGGAGCTTTACTCTGTATCTAACCCCCTGTACCTGCCCTGGGAGTGTTTGAAGGGACAGTGTGGAGGGAGATTAAATGCCCAATTCTCCCTGTCCCTCTCGCTTTCTCTCTGTCAGTCTCTCTCTCTGTCTGTTCCTCTCTCTCTCTCTCGCTCTCTGTTTCCGGGTCCCTGTCTCTCTCCCTCTCTGTATCTCTGTTCCTCTCTCTCTCGCTCTCTCTTTCAGTCTCCCTGTCTCTCTCCCTCTCTGTATCTCTGTTCCTCTCTCTCTCGCTCTCTCTTTCAGTCTCCCTGTCTCTCTCCCTCTCTGTATCTCTGTTCCTCTCTCTCTCTCGCTCTCTGTCAGTCTCTCTGTCTCCCTCTCTCCGTCTTGCTCCCTCACTCTCTCCCTCGCTCCCAATTTCTATCCATCTATCTCTCTTTCACTTTTTCCTCTGTCTGTGCTGCTGTCCATTTCCGATCTCTCTCTTTCTTTCCCTTTTCTGTCACACGCTCTCTCTATCCCAAATTCTCTCACTGCTTCTCCCTGTCCACCTCTCTTTTTCTCTCTCCCTGTCTCTCATTCCCATTCTGATGTTTCCTAGATTGAAAAGTACCCTGACATATTGCAGCCTGACTGTTTAAACCCACAGCAAGAAATCACATTTCTGGGACATTTTTGATTTGCTAACCATCCAATTGTGTCTTGGAATGTGTGGGTTAAATCTCGTTTCTCCATCTGAAAACTGTGAGTGTTTCAGATTGAGCAGTATATGGGATCAAAGGCTGATTCAGACAATGCTGCTTTGTGGAACGGTGTGATATCTTCACAGGGCAGGACATGGAGACGTTTTGTTGGTTTGAATAAGGTGTAAATACGATTGTGTCGCCCCCCTCACAGATACACAGGATTGAAGCTGTTTACCATCAATGCCCTGAAAGAATGAAATGGTTCAACAAGGTGTGACTGACTTCAAACTCTTCAAACACATGAAGGACCCGGAGACTGGGACCAATACACAAAGCCCCGAGCCCAGGCAGGCACACCAGGTTTGATCACAGATCACCCAGACACGTGTCCTGGTGTAAAATGGTCACCACGCATCTCATGTAAAATGGGTGCTCAATTTCACCCAAACTAATCCCACTGTCCCGCTCTCTCCCCATAGTCCTGTATCAATCCCCAAACTAATCCCACTGTCCCGCTCTCTCCCCATAGTCCTGTATCAATCCCCAAACTAATCCCACTGCCCCACTCTCTCCCCATAGTCCTGTATCAATCCCCAAACTAATCCCACTGCCCCCCTCTCTCCCCATAGTCCTGTATCAATCCCCAAACTAATCCCACTGCCCCGCTCTCTCCCCATAGTCCTGTATCAGTCCCCAAACTAATCCCACTGCCCCGCTCTCTCCCCATATTCCTGTATCAATCCCCAAATTAATCCCACTGCCCCGCTCTCTCCCCATAGTCCTGTATAAATCCCCAAACTAATCCCACTGCGTCTCTCTCTCCCCATAGCCCTGTATCAATCCCCAAACTAATCCCACTGCCCCGCTCTCTCCCCATAGTCCTGTATCAATCCCCAAACTAATCCCACTGCCCCGCTCTCTCCTCATAGTCCTGTATCAATCCCCAAACTAATCCCACTGCCCCGCTCTCTCCCCATAGTCCTGTATCAATCCCCAAACTAATCCCACTGCCCCGCTCTCTCCCCATAGTCCTGTATCAATCCCCAAACTAATCCCACTGCCCCGCTCTCTCCTCATAGTCCTGTATCAATCCCCAAACTAATCCCACTGACCCGCTCTCTCCCCATAGTCCTGTATCAATCCCCAAACTAATCCCACTGCCCCGCTCTCTCCCCATAGTCCTGTATCAATCTCCAAACTAATCCCACTGCCCCGCTCTCTCCCCACAGTCCTGTATCAATCTCCAAACTAATCCCACTACCCTGCTCTCTCCCCATAGTCCTGTATCAATCCCCAAACTAATCCCACTGCCCCGCTCTCTCCCCATAGTCCTGTATCAATCCCCAAACTAATCCCACTGCCCCGCTCTCTCCCCATAGTCCTGTATCAATCCCCAAACGAATCCCACTGCCCCACTCTCTCCCCATAGCCCTGTATCAATCCCCAAACGAATCCCACTGCCCCGCTCTCTCGCCATAGTCCTGTATCAATCCCCAAACTAATCCCACTGCCCCGCTCTCTCCCCATAGTCCTGTATCAATCCCCAAACTAATCCCACTGCCCCGCTCTCTCCCCATAGTCCTGTATCAATCCCCAAACTAATCCCACTGCCCCGCTCTCTCCCCATAATCCTGTATCAATCCCCAAACTAATCCCACTGTCCCGCTATCTCCCCATAGTCCTGTATCAATCCCCAAACTAATCCCACTGCCCCGCTATCTCCCCATAGTTCTGTATCAGTCCCCAAACGAATCCCACTGCCCCGCTCTCTCTCCATAGTCCTGTATCAATCCCCAAACTAATCCCACTGCCCCGCTCTCTCCCCATAGTCCTGTATCAATCCCCAAACTAATCCCACTGCCCCGCTCTCTCGCCATAGTCCTGTATCAATCCCCAAACTAATCCCACTGCCCCGCTCTCTCCCCATAGTCCTGTATCAATCCCCAAACTAATCCCACTGCCCCGCTCTCTCCCCATAGTCCTGTATCAATCCCCAAACTAATCCCACTGCCCCGCTCTCTCCCCATAGTCCTGTATCAATCCCCAAACTAATCCCACTGCCCCGCTCTCTCCCCATAGTCCTGTATCAATCCCCAAACTAATCCCACTGCCCCGCTCTCTCCCCATAGTCCTGTATCAATCCCCAAACTAATCCCACTGCCCCACGCTCTCTCCCCATAGTCCTATATCAATCCCCAAACTAATCCCACTGCCCCGCTCTCCCTATAGTCCTGTATCAATCCCCAAACTAATCCCACTGCCCCGCTCTCTCCCCATAGTCCTGTATCAATCCCCAAACTAATCCCACTGCCCCCCTCTCTCCCCATAGTCCTGTATCAATCCCCAAACTAATCCCACTGCCCCGCTCTCTCTCCATAGTCCTGTATCAATCCCCAAACTGATCCCACTGCCCCGCTCTCTCCCCATAGTCCTGTATCAATCCCCAAACTAATCCCACTGCCCCGCTCACTCCCCATAGCCCTGTATCAATCCCCAAACCAATCCCACTGCCCCGCTCTCTCCCCATAGTCCTGTATCAATCCCAGAATCGATACAGAAAGTGAGACAGACAAAGAGGGAGAGAGACACACACACACACACTCTCTCTCTCCCTCTCGCTCTCTCTCACTGTCTATCTCTCTGTCTCTCTCACTCTCTCTGTTCCTCTCTTTCACTCTGTCCCTCTCTCTGTCTCACCCTATTTCTGTCTCTCTCTCTCTCTCTCTCTCTCTGTCTCTCTTTCTCACTCTGTATCTCTCTTTCTTGCTCTATCTCTCTTTCTGTCCCTCTCTCTGTTCCTCTCGCTCTCTCTCTCTCTCTCTCTCCCTCCCTCTCTCTTTCCCTCTCTGTCCTTCTCCCTATCTCCCTCTCTCTCTCTGTGCCTCTCTCTCTCTCTGTCCTACAATCTCTTTCTCTCTATCCCTCTCTCTCTCTATCCCCCTCTCTCTCTGTGCCTCTCTCTCTCTCTGTCCTACAATCTCTTTCTCTCTATCCCTCTCTCTCTCTCTCTCTCTCTCTCTCTCTTTCCCTGTGTTTCTCTCTCTCTTTCTGTCTCTCTCCCTCTTTCTCCCTATCCCTCTCTCTTTCTATCCCCCTCTCTCTCTATCCCTTTCTTTCTCTCTCTGTCTCTCTCTCCTGCATTTTTCCATCACTCTCTCTCTCTGTCCCTCTCTCTGTCTCCCTCTCTAT
>NW_027252768.1:187500-197500 GCF_044704955.1 Pristiophorus japonicus
CTCTCTGTCTGTCTGTCTCTCTCTCTGTCTCTCTCTCTCATGGTCTCTCTCTCTCTCTGTCTCTCTCTCTCTGTCGCTCTCTCTCTCTGTCTCTCTCTTGGTCTCTCTCTCTCTGTTTCCCTCTCTCTGACTCTCTCTCTCTGTCTCTATCTGTCTTTCCCTCCCTTTCGCTCTCTCTCTCTCTGTCTCTCTCTCCGTCTCTCCCTCTCTCTGTATCTCTCTATAATTCTGTCTCTCTCACTCGCTCTGTCAGTCTGCCTATCTCTGTCTCTCTCTCTGTCTCTCTCTCCGTCTCTCTCTCTGTGGCACTGTTTCACTCTCTCCCTCTCTCTCTTTCTCTCTGTCTCTTTGTCTCTCTCTCTATGTCTCTGTTTCACTCTCTAACTCTCTCTCTCTCTATCTCTCTCTCTGTCTCTCTCTCTCTGTCTCTCTCGCTCTGTGTCTCTGTTTCACTCTCTCCCTGTCTCTCTCTCTCTCTCGCTCTGTCTCTCTCTGTCTCTCTCTCTCGCTCTGTATTTTTCTCTCTATCCCTCTCTCTGTATATTTCTCTGTGTCACTCTCTGTCTCTCTGTCTCTTTTTCTCTCACTCTGTATCTCTCTCTCTCACGCTGTCTGTCTCTCTCTCTCTCTGTCTCTCACTCTCTGTCTCTCTCTCTCTTGCCCGCTCTCTCTCTCTCACTCTCTGTCTGCCTATCTCCCTCTCTCTTTCTCTTTCTCTCACTCTCTGTCTCTCTCTCTCTCTCTATGTCTCTCTGTCTGTCTGCCTTTCTCCATCTCTCTTTCTCTCTCTCTCGCTCTCTGTCTCTCTCTCTCTCTCTCGGTCTCTCTCTCTCTCTCTCTCTCTCTGTCTCTCTGTCTCTCTCCATATGTCTCTCTGTCTGTCTGCCTATCTCCCTCTCTCTTTTTTTCTCTCAATCTCTGTCTCTCTCTTGCTCTCTGTCTGTCTCTCTGTCTCTGTCTCTCTCTCTGTTTCACTCTCTCTCTCATTTTCTCTCCATCTTTTCCTCTCTGTCCCTCTCTCCCTCTCGCTCTGAATCTCTCTCTCTCTCTATATTTCTCCGTGTCTTTATCGCCATCTTTCCCTCTCTCTATCTCTCTCTCGGTCTCTCTCTCTCTATCTCTCTCTTGGTCTCTCTCTCTCTGTCTCTCTCTCTGTCTGTCTCTCTCTGTCTCTCTCTGTCTGTCTCTCTCTGTCTCTCTCTGTCTCTCTCTGTCTGTCTCTCTCTGTCTCTCTCTGTCTCCCTCTCTCTGTCTCTCACTCTGTCTTTCCCTCTCTCTCTATCAATTTCTCTGTCTCTCTCTCTCTCTGTCTGTCTCTCTCTCTCTCTCTCTCTCTCTGTGTTTCCCTCTCTCTGACTCTCTCTCTCTGTCTCTATCTGTCTTTCCCTCCCTCTCGATATCTCTCTCTCTGTCTCTCTCTCTCTGTCTTTCTCTTGATCTTTCCCTCTCTCTCTCTTTCTCTGTCTCTCTCTCTCTCTGTCTCTGTTTCATTCTCTCCATGTCTCTCTCTCTCTCTCTCACTCTGTCTCTCTCTCTCTCTCGCTCTGTATTTTTCTCTGTCTCACTCCGTATATTTCTCTGTGTCTCTCTCTGTCTCTCTCTGTCTCTATCTCTATCTGTCTGCCTATCTCTATCTCTCTCTCTGTCTCTCTCAGTCTCTATCTCTATCTGTCTGCCTATCTCTATCTCTCTCTCTGTCACTCTGTCTCTCTGTCTCTTTCTCTCTCACACTGTGTCTCTCCCTTTCCCTCTTGCGCTATCTCTCACTCTGTCTCTGTTTCTCTCTGTCTCTCTCTCTCTCTCTCTCTCTCTCACTCTGTATCTCTCTCTCTCTCACACGCTGTCTGTCTCTCTCTCTGTCTCTATCTCTCTCTGTCTCTGACTCCCTCTCTCAGTCTCTCTCTCTCTGTCTTTCTTTCTCTCTCTCTCTGTCTCTCTCTAACTGTCTCTCTCTCTGTCTCTCTCTCTCTGTCTCTCTCTCTCTCTCTATCTATCTCTGTCTCTCTCTCTCTCTCTCTCTCTCTCACTCTCTCTCTTTCGCTCTCTCTATGTCTCTCTCTATCTGTGCCTCTCTGCCTCTCTATATATCTCTGTCTCTCTATCACTCTCTATCTGTGTCTATCTCTATCTTTCTCTCTCTCTCTCGCACTGTCTCTCCTGGTCTTTCTCTCTGTCTGTATCTCTTTCCCTCTCTATATATCACTCTCTCTCTCTATCTGTTTCTAGCTCTCTCTCTCTCTATGACTCTCTGTCTCTCTCTCTGTCTTTCTCTCTCAATCTCTTTGTCTCTCTGTCTTTCTCTGTCTTCCCCTCTGTCTCCCTGTCTCTCTCTGTCTCTTTCTCTCTCTATCTCTCTCTTGCTCTGCCTCACTCTCTCACTCTCTCTGTCTAACTCTCTCTCTGTCTCTCCCTGTCTTTCTCTGTCATTCCCCCCCCTCTCTCTCTCTATCTATCTCTCTCTCTCCGTCTCTCTTTCTCTCTCTCTCTATCTTTCCCTCTCTCTCTGTATATCTGTCTCTCTCTCCCTCTTGCTCTGTCTCTCTCTCTCCCTGTATCTCTACATGTCTTTATCTCTGCCTTTCCCTCTGTCTCTATCAATTTCTCTCTGTCTATCTGTCTCTCTCCCACTCTGTCTCTCTCGCATTCTCTCTCTCTCTCTTTCTCTCTCTCTCTCTCTGTCTTCCTCTCTCTCTGTCTCTCTCTCTCCATCTCTATTTCTGTCTCTTTCTCTCACTCTCTCTCGCTCTCTGTCTCTATCTCTATCTCTGTCTCTCTCTCTCTCTGTCTCCCTCTCTGTCTCTATCTCTCTCTCCCTCGCTCATTCGCTCTCTGTCACTCTCTCTCTGTCTCTCTCTCTCTGTCTCTCTCTCCCCCGCTGTCTGTCTCTCTCTCTTTGTGTCGCTCTCTCGCTCTGCCTGTCTGCCTATCTCTGTCTCTCTCTCTGTCTGTAGATCTCTCTCTATCTCCCTGTCTCTCTCACGCTCTGTCTCTCTCTCTATTTGTGTCTACCTCTCTCTCTCTCTCTCTCTCTCTGCCTCTCTTTCTCTCTCACTCTCTCACTCTCTGTCTCTCTCTCTTTCTCTCTCTGTCTATCTCTTTCCCTCTCTATATATCTCTATTTCTCTCTGTCTGTTTCTAGCTCTCTCGCTCTCTCTCTCTCGCTCTCTCTGTCTCTTTCCCTCGCTCTCTCTCTCTCGCACTCTATCTCTCTGTCTTTCTCTGTCTTCCCCTCTGTCTCGCTCTCTCTCTGTTTCTCTGTGTCTCGCTCTGTCTCTCTCTCTGTCTCTCTCTGTCTTTCTGTGTCTTTCCGCCCCTCTCTCTATCTTTCTCTCTCTCAGTCTCTGTTTCTTTCTCTCTCTATCGTTCCCCCTCTCTCTGTCTCTCTCTCCCCCTCTCGCTCTGATTCTTTCTCTCTCTCTGTGTCTCGCTCTGACTTTATCTCCGTTTTTCCCTCACTCTCTCTATCTCTGTCTCTATCTCTCTCTCTGCCTCTGTCTCTCTCTCTCTCTGTCGCTCTCTCTTTCTGTTTGTATCTCTCTGCCTTTCTCTCTCTGCCTCTTTCTCTCTCTCTCTCTGCCTCTGTCTCTCTCACCCTCTTTCTCTGAGTCTCTCTCTCTCTATCTCTCTCTCCCACAATCTCTGTCTCTCTCTCTCTCTGTCTCTCTCTCTCGCTCTGTCTGTCTGCCTATCTCTGTCTCTCTCTGTCTTTGTGTCTTTCTCCCTCTCTCTCTCTCGTCTCTGTTTCTCTCTCTCTCTCTATCGCTCTGTCTCTCTCTCTCTCTGTCTCTCTTCCCCTCTAACTCGCTCTCTCTCTCTGTCTCGCTCTGTCTCTCTCTCTCTCTCTCTCTCTCTGTCTCTCTCTGTCTTTCCGCCCATCTCTCTCTCTCTCGCATGGTCTCTGTTTCTCTCTATCTTTCCCTTTCAGTTTTTCTGTCTCTCTCTCTCTCCCTCTTACTCTGTCTCTCCCTCTATTTCTCTGTATATCTCCCTGTCTTTATCTCTATCTTTCCCTCTCTCTATCAATCTCTCTCTCTATCAATCTCTCTCTATCAATCTCTCTCTCTCTATCAATCTCTCTCTCTATCAATCTCTGTCTCTCTATCAATCTCTCTCTATCAATCTCTCTCTCTATCAATCTCTCTCTATCAATCTCTCTCTCTCTATCAATCTCTCTCTATCAATCTCTCTCTCTCTATCAATCTCTCTCTCTATCAATCTCTCTCTATCAATCTCTCTCTCTCTATCAATCTCTGTCTCTCTATCAATCACTCTCTATCAATCTCTGTCTCTCTCTGTCATTCTCTCTCTTTGTCTCTCTCTCTGTCTGTCTCTCTCTCTCTGTCTCTCTTTCTCTTTCTCTGTCCCTCTCTCGCACTCTCTCTGTGTTTCTCTCTCTCTCTCTTTCTCTATTTCTGTCTCTCTCTCTCGCTCTCTCTCTGTCTCTCTGTCTCTCTCTCTCTATCTCTCTCTCTCTCTCTATCTACCTCTGTCTCTCTCTCTCTCTCTCTCTCTCCATCTCTCTCTCTCACTCTCTCTCTTTCGCTCTCTCTATGTCTCTCTCTATCTGTGCCTCTCTGCCTCTCTATATATCTCTGTCTCTCTATCACTCTCTATCTGTGTCTATCTCTATCTTTCTCTCTCTCTCTCGCACTGTCTCTCCTGGTCTTTCTCTCTGTCTGTATCTCTTTCCCTCTCTATATATCACTCTCTCTCTCTATCTGTTTCTAGCTCTCTCTCTCTCTATGACTCTCTGTCTCTCTCTCTGTCTTTCTCTCTCAATCTCTTTGTCTCTCTGTCTTTCTCTGTCTTCCCCTCTGTCTCCCTGTCTCTCTCTGTCTCTTTCTCTCTCTATCTCTCTCTTGCTCTGCCTCACTCTCTCACTCTCTCTGTCTAACTCTCTCTCTGTCTCTCCCTGTCTTTCTCTGTCATTCCCCCCTCTCTCTCTCTCTCTCTATCTATCTCTCTCTCTCCGTCTCTCTTTCTCTCTCTCTCTATCTTTCCCTCTCTCTCTGTATATCTGTCTCTCTCTCCCTCTTGCTCTGTCTCTCTCTCTCCCTGTATCTCTACATGTCTTTATCTCTGCCTTTCCCTCTGTCTCTATCAATTTCTCTCTGTCTATCTGTCTCTCTCCCACTCTGTCTCTCTCGCATTCTCTCTCTCTCTCTTTCTCTCTCTCTCTGTCTTCCTCTCTCTCTGTCTCTCTCTCTCCATCTCTATTTCTGTCTCTTTCTCTCACTCTCTCTCGCTCTCTGTCTCTATCTCTATCTCTGTCTCTCTCTCTCTCTGTCTCCCTCTCTGTCTCTATCTCTCTCTCCCTCGCTCATTCGCTCTCTGTCACTCTCTCTCTGTCTCTCTCTCCCCCGCTGTCTGTCTCTCTCTCTTTGTGTCGCTCTCTCGCTCTGCCTGTCTGCCTATCTCTGTCTCTCTCTCTGTCTGTAGATCTCTCTCTATCTCCCTGTCTCTCTCACGCTCTGTCTCTCTCTCTATTTGTGTCTACCTCTCTCTCTCTCTCTCTCTCTCTCTCTCTGCCTCTCTTTCTCTCTCGCTCTCTCACTCTCTGTCTCTCTCTCTTTCTCTCTCTGTCTATCTCTTTCCCTCTCTATATATCTCTATTTCTCTCTGTCTGTTTCTAGCTCTCTCGCTCTCTCTCTCTCGCTCTCTCTGTCTCTTTCCCTCGCTCTCTCTCTCTCGCTCTCTATCTCTCTGTCTTTCTCTGTCTTCCCCTCTGTCTCACTCTCTCTCTGTTTCTCTGTGTCTCGCTCTGTCTCTCTCTCTGTCTCTCTCTGTCTTTCTGTGTCTTTCCGCCCCTCTCTCTATCTTTCTCTCTCTCAGTCTCTGTTTCTCTCTCTCTCTATCGTTCCCCCTCTCTCTGTCTCTCTCTCCCCCTCTCGCTCTGATTCTTTCTCTCTCTCTGTGTCTCGCTCTGACTTTATCTCCGTCTTTCCCTCACTCTCTCTATCTCTGTCTCTATCTCTCTCTCTGCCTCTGTCTCTCTCTCTCTCTGTCGCTCTCTCTTTCTGTTTGTATCTCTCTGCCTTTCTCTCTCTGCCTCTTTCTCTCTCTCTCTCTGCCACTGTCTCTCTCACCCTCTTTCTCTGAGTCTCTCTCTCTCTATCTCTCTCTCCCACAATCTCTGTCTCTCTCTCTCTCTGTCTCTCTCTCTCGCTCTGTCTGTCTGCCTATCTCTGTCTCTCTCTGTCTTTGTGTGTCTTTCTCCCTCTCTCTCTCTCGTCTCTGTTTCTCTCTCTCTCTCTATCGCTCTGTCTCTCTCTCTCTCTGTCTCTCTTCCCCTCTAACTCGCTCTCTCTCTCTGTCTCGCTCTGTCTCTCTCTCTCTCTGTCTCTCTCTCTCGCTCTGTCTGTCTGCCTATCTCTGTCTCTCTCTGTCTTTCCGTGTCTTTCTCCCTCTCTCTCTCTCGTCTCTGTTTCTCTCTCTCTCTCTATCGCTCTGTCTCTCTCTCTCTCTGTCTCTCTTCCCCTCTAACTCGCTCTCTCTCTCTGTCTCGCTCTGTCTCTCTCTCTCTCTCTCTCTCTCTGTCTCTCTCTGTCTTTCCGCCCATCTCTCTCTCTCTCGCATGGTCTCTGTTTCTCTCTATCTTTCCCTTCCAGTTTTTCTGTCTCTCTCTCTCTCCCTCTTACTCTGTCTCTCCCTCTATTTCTCTGTATATCTCCCTGTCTTTATCTCTATCTTTCCCTCTCTCTATCAATCTCTCTCTCTATCAATCTCTCTCTATCAATCTCTCTCTCTCTATCAATCTCTCTCTCTATCAATCTCTGTCTCGCTATCAATCTCTCTCTATCAATCTCTCTCTCTATCAATCTCTCTCTATCAATCTCTCTCTCTCTATCAATCTCTCTCTCTATCAATCTCTCTCTCTCTATCAATCTCTCTCTCTATCAATCTCTCTCTATCAATCTCTCTCTCTCTATCAATCTCTGTCTCTCTATCAATCTCTCTCTATCAATCTCTGTCTCTCTCTGTCATTCTCTCTCTTTGTCTCTCTCTCTGTCTGTCTCTCTCTCTCTGTCTCTCTTTCTCTTTCTCTGTCCCTCTCTCGCACTCTCTCTGTGTTTCTCTCTCTCTCTCTCTCTATTTCTGTCTCTCTCTCTCGCTCTCTCTCTGTCTCTCTGTCTCTCTCTCTCTGTCTCTCTCTCTCTCTCTATCTATCTCTGTCTCTCTCTCTCTCTCTCTCTCTCCATCTCTCTCTCTCACTCTCTCTCTTTCGCTCTCTCTATGTCTCTCTCTATCTGTGCCTCTCTGCCTCTCTATATATCTCTGTCTCTCTATCACTCTCTATCTGTGTCTATCTCTATCTTTCTCTCTCTCTCTCGCACTGTCTCTCCTGGTCTTTCTCTCTGTCTGTATCTCTTTCCCTCTCTATATATCACTCTCTCTCTCTATCTGTTTCTAGCTCTCTCTCTCTCTATGACTCTCTGTCTCTCTCTCTGTCTTTCTCTCTCAATCTCTTTGTCTCTCTGTCTTTCTCTGTCTTCCCCTCTGTCTCCCTGTCTCTCTCTGTCTCTTTCTCTCTCTATCTCTCTCTTGCTCTGCCTCACTCTCTCACTCTCTCTGTCTAACTCTCTCTCTGTCTCTCCCTGTCTTTCTCTGTCATTCCCCCCTCTCTCTCTCTCTCTCTATCTATCTCTCTCTCTCCGTCTCTCTTTCTCTCTCTCTCTATCTTTCCCTCTCTCTCTGTATATCTGTCTCTCTCTCCCTCTTGCTCAGTCTCTCTCTCTCCCTGTATCTCTACATGTCTTTATCTCTGCCTTTCCCTCTGTCTCTATCAATTTCTCTCTGTCTATCTGTCTCTCTCCCACTCTGTCTCTCTCGCATTCTCTCTCTCTCTCTTTCTCTCTCTCTCTCTCTGTCTTCCTCTCTCTCTGTCTCTCTCTCTCCATCTCTATTTCTGTCTCTTTCTCTCACTCTCTCTCGCTCTCTGTCTCTATCTCTATCTCTGTCTCTCTCTCTCTCTGTCTCCCTCTCTGTCTCTATCTCTCTCTCCCTCGCTCATTCGCTCTCTGTCACTCTCTCTCTGTCTCTCTCTCTCTGTCTCTCTCTCCCCCGCTGTCTGTCTCTCTCTCTTTGTGTCGCTCTCTCGCTCTGCCTGTCTGCCTATCTCTGTCTCTCTCTCTGTCTGTAGATCTCTCTCTATCTCCCTGTCTCTCTCACGCTCTGTCTCTCTCTCTATTTGTGTCTACCTCTCTCTCTCTCTCTCTCTCTCTCTCTGCCTCTCTTTCTCTCTCACTCTCTCACTCTCTGTCTCTCTCTCTTTCTCTCTCTGTCTATCTCTTTCCCTCTCTATATATCTCTATTTCTCTCTGTCTGTTTCTAGCTCTCTCGCTCTCTCTCTCTCGCTCTCTCTGTCTCTTTCCCTCGCTCTCTCTCTCTCGCACTCTATCTCTCTGTCTTTCTCTGTCTTCCCCTCTGTCTCGCTCTCTCTCTGTTTCTCTGTGTCTCGCTCTGTCTCTCTCTCTGTCTCTCTCTGTCTTTCTGTGTCTTTCCGCCCCTCTCTCTATCTTTCTCT
Organism: Pristiophorus japonicus; assembly: GCF_044704955.1. NCBI lineage: Eukaryota > Metazoa > Chordata > Chondrichthyes > Pristiophoridae > Pristiophorus > Pristiophorus japonicus. The sequence continues at coordinate 196,025 of NW_027252768.1, forward strand.
CTCTCAGTCTCTGTTTCTCTCTCTCTCTATCGTTCCCCCTCTCTCTGTCTCTCTCTCCCCCTCTCGCTCTGATTCTTTCTCTCTCTCTGTGTCTCGCTCTGACTTTATCTCCGTCTTTCCCTCACTCTCTCTATCTCTGTCTCTATCTCTCTCTCTGCCTCTGTCTCTCTCTCTCTCTGTCGCTCTCTCTTTCTGTTTGTATCTCTCTGCCTTTCTCTCTCTGCCTCTTTCTCTCTCTCTCTCTGCCTCTGTCTCTCTCACCCTCTTTCTCTGAGTCTCTCTCTCTCTATCTCTCTCTTCCACAATCTCTGTCTCTCTCTCTCTCTGTCTCTCTCTCTCGCTCTGTCTGTCTGCCTATCTCTGTCTCTCTCTGTCTTTGTGTGTCTTTCTCCCTCTCTCTCTCTCATCTCTGTTTCTCTCTCTCTCTCTATCGCTCTGTCTCTCTCTCTCTCTGTCTCTCTTCCCCTCTAACTCGCTCTCTCTCTCTGTCTCGCTCTGTCTCTCTCTCTCTCTCTCTGTCTCTCTCTGTCTTTCCGCCCATCTCTCTCTCTCTCGCATGGTCTCTGTTTCTCTCTATCTTTCCCTTTCAGTTTTTCTGTCTCTCTCTCTCTCCCTCTTACTCTGTCTCTCCCTCTATTTCTCTGTATATCTCCCTGTCTTTATCTCTATCTTTCCCTCTCTCTATCAATCTCTCTCTCTATCAATCTCTCTCTATCAATCTCTCTCTCTCTATCAATCTCTCTCTCTATCAATCTCTGTCTCTCTATCAATCTCTCTCTATCAATCTCTCTCTCTATCAATCTCTCTCTATCAATCTCTCTCTCTCTATCAATCTCTCTCTCTATCAATCTCTCTCTCTCTATCAATCTCTCTCTCTATCAATCTCTCTCTATCAATCTCTCTCTCTCTATCAATCTCTGTCTCTCTATCAATCTCTCTCTATCAATCTCTGTCTCTCTCTGTCATTCTCTCTCTTTGTCTCTTCTCTGTCTGTCTCTCTCTCTCTGTCTCTCTTTCTCTTTCTCTGTCCCTCTCTCGCACTCTCTCTGTGTTTCTCTCTCTCTCTCTTTCTCTATTTCTGTCTCTCTCTCTCGCTCTCTCTCTGTCTCTCTGTCTCACTCTCTCTCTGTCTCTTTCTCTCTCCTCTCTCTCCGTCTCTCTGTCTGTCTGCCTGTCTCCCTCTCTCTCTCTCTCTCGCTCTCTGTCTCTCTCTCTCTCTCTGTCTTTCTCTATCTCTCTCTCTCTGTCTATCTGTCTCTCTTTCTTTCGCTCTCTCTCTCTGTCCTTCTCTCTGTCTCTGGCTCTCTCTCCCTCTCTCTCTCTCTCTCTCCTCTCTCTCCGTCTCTCTGTCTGTCTGGCTGTCTCCCTCTCTCTTTCTCTCTCTCTGTCTCTCTCTCTCTCTCTCTCTCTCTCTGTCTCTATCTCTCTCCCTCTGTCTATCTGTCTCTCTTTCTTTCGCTCTCTGTGTCTTTCGCT
>NW_027252768.1:202500-232500 GCF_044704955.1 Pristiophorus japonicus
TGTCTCTATCTGTCTCCCTCTCTCTCTCCTGTCTCTTTCCATCTCTCTCTCGCTCTATCTCCCTCTCTCTCTCTTTCTCTCTCTCTGTCTCTCTCTCTGACTGCCTCTCTCTGTCTCTCTCTTTCTATCTGTTTCTATCTCTCTGTCTCTCGCTCTCTTTCTCTCTCTCGCTATCTCTGTCTCTCTATCTGTCTCTCTCTCTCTCTCTCTCTCTGTGTTTCTCCCTCTCTCTGTTCCTCTCGCTCTCTCTCTCTCTCTCCCTTTCTCTTTCCCTCTCTCTGTCCTTCTCCCTATCTCCCTCTCTCTCTCTGTGCCTCTCTCTCTCTCTGTCCTACAATCTCTATCTCTCTGTCTCTCTCTCTCTCTCTCTCTTTCCCTGTGTTTCTCTCTCTCTCTCTGTCTCACTCCCTCTCTGTCTCTCTCTTCCTATCTCTCTCTATCCCTCTCTCCCACTCTCCTGTCTCTTTCCATCTCTCTCTTTCTCTCTGTCTCTCTATCTGTCTGTCTCTCTCTCTTTCTCTGTCTCTGTCACTCTCTCTCTCTCCCTCTCTCTGTCCCTCTCTCTCTGTCTCTCTCCCTCTCTCTCTCCTGTCTCTTTCCATCTCTCTCTCATTCTATCTCCCTCTCTCTTTCTCTCTCTCTGTCTCTCTCTCTCTGACAGCCTCGCTCTGTCTCTCTCTCTCTCTATCTGTTTCTATCTCTCTGTCTCTCGCTCTCTTTCTCTCTCTCTCTATCTCTGTCTCTCTATCTGTCTCTCTCTCTCTGTTTCTCCCTCTCTCTCTGTCTCTCTCCCTCTCTCTGTGTTTCTCCCTCTCTTTCTCTGTCTCCCCCCTCTCTCAACATCCGTCTCTCTTCCTATCCCTCTCTCTCTCTATCACTCTCGCTCTCTGTCTCCCTCTCTCTCTCTCTCCTGTTTCTTTCCATCTCTTGCTCTCTCTTTCTTTCTCTCTGTCCCCCCCACGCTCTCTCTCTGTCTCTCTCTCTGTCTCTCTATCTCTCTCTGTCTTTCTCTCCGTCCCTCTCTCTCTCTGTCTCTCTCTCTCTCTGTCTCATTCACTCCCTATCTCTCTCTCTCTGTCTCTCTGTCTATCTCTCTCTCTGTCTCTTTCTCTATCCCTCCCTCTCTATCCCTCTCTCTCACTCCCTCTCTCTCTCTCTGTCTCTCTCTCTCTGTGTCTCTGAGTTTCTCCCTGTCTCTCTGTATCTCTCTCCTGTCTCTTTTCATATCTTTCTCTCTCTCGGTCTCTCTTTCTCTCTCACTGTCTCTCTCTCTCTGTCCCTCCCTCTGTTCCCCGCTCTCTCTCTCTGTCTCTCTCACTATTTCTGTCTCTCTCACTCTCTCACTCTCCCTATCTCTCTCTATCCCTCTCTCTCTGTCTGTCTGTCTCTCTCCCCCTCTCTCTGACACTCTCTGCCTCTCTCTCTCTCTCTCTGTCACACTCACTCTCTCTGTCTCTCTCTCTCTCCCTCTCTGTCTTTTTTTCTCTCTCTGACTCTCTCTGTCTCTCTCTCTCTCTCTCCCTTTCTGTCTCTCACTCTCTGTGTGTGTCTCGCTCTCTCTCTCTGACCCTCTCTGTCTCTCTGTCTCTCTCTCTCTGACTCTATCTGTCTCTCTCTCTCTCTTCCTCTCTGTCTCTCTCTCAGTCTCTCTCTCCCTGTCTAAGTGTCTCTCCCTCTCTGTCTCTCTCTGTCTGTATGTCTATCAATCGCTAAACTAATCCCACTGCCCTGCTCTCTCCCCATAGCCCTGTATCAATCCCTAAACTAATCCCACTGCCCCGCTCTCTCCCCATAGCCCTGTATCAATCCCCAAACTAATCCCACTGTCCCGCTCTCTCCCCATAGTCCTGTATCAATCCCCAAACTAATCCCACTGCCCCGCTCTCTCCCCATAGTCCTGTATCAATCCCCAAACTAATCCCACTGCCCCGCTCTCTCCTCATAGTCCTGTATCAATCCCCAAACTAATCCCACTGCCCCGCTCTCTCCCCATAGTCCTGTATCAATCCCCAAACTAATCCCGCTGCCCCGCTCTCTCCCCATAGTCCTGTATCAATCCCCAAACTAATCCCACTGACCCGCTCTCTCCCCATAGTCCTGTATCAATCCCCAAACTAATCCCACTGCCCCGCTCTCTCCCCATAGTCCTGTATCAATCCCCAAACAAATCCCACTGCCCCGCTCTCTCCCCATAGTCCTGTATCAATCCCCAAACTAATCCCACTGTCCCGCTCTCTCCCCATAGTCCTGTATCAATCCCCAAACTAATCCCACTGCCCCGCTCTCTCCCCATAGTCCTGTATCAATCCCCAAACTAATCCCACTGCCCCGCTCTCTCCCCATAGTCCTGTATCAATCCCCAAACTAATCCCACTGCCCCGCTCTCTCCCCATAGTCCTGTATCAATCCCCAAACTAATCCCACTGCCCCGCTCTCTCCCCATAGTCCTGTATCAATCCCCAAACTAATCCCACTGCCCCGCTCTCTCCCCAAAGTCCTGTGTCAATCTCCAAACTAATCCCACTGCCCCGCTCTCTCCCCATAGTCCTGTTTCAATCACCAAACTAATCCCACTGCCCCGCTCTCTCCCCATAGTCCTGTATCAATCTCCAAACTAATCCCACTGCCCCGCTCTCTCCCCATAGTCCTGTATCAATCCCCAAACTAATCCCACTGCCCCGCTCTCTCCCCATAGTCCTGTATCAATCCCCAAACTAATCCCACTGCCCCGCTCTCTCCCCATAGTCCTGTATCAATCCCCAAACTAATCCCACTGCCACGCTCCCTCCCCATAGCCCTGTATCAATTCCCAAACTAATCCCACTGCCCCACTCTCTCCCCATAGCCCTGTATCAATCCCCAAACTAATCCCACTGCCCCGCTCTCTCCCCATAGTCCTGTATCAATCCCCAACCTAATCCCACAGCCCCGCTCTCTCCCCATAGCCCTGTATCAATCCCCAAACTAATCCCACTGCCCCGCTCTCTCCCCATAGCCCTGTATCTATCTCCAAACTAATCCCACTGCCCCGATCTCTCCCCATAGTCCTGTATCAATACCCAAACTAATCCCACTGCCCCGCTCTGTCCCCATAGCCCTGTATCAATCCCCAAACTAATCCCACTGCCCCGCTCTCTCCCCATAGTCCTGTATCAATCCCCAAACTAATCCCACTGCCCCGCTCTCTCCCCATAGTCCTGTATCATTCCCCAAACTAATCCCACTGCCCCGCTCTCTCCCCATAGTCCTGTATCAATCCTCAAACTAATCCCACTGCCCCGCTCTCTCCCCATAGTCCTGTATCAATCCTCAAACTAATCCCACTGCCCCGCTCTCTGCCCATAGTCCTGTATCAATCTCCAAACTAATCCCACTGCCCCGCTCTCTCCCCATAGCCCTGTATCAATCCCCAAACTAATCCAACTGCCCCGCTCTCTCCTCATAGTCCTGTATCAATCTCCAAACTAATCCCACTGCCCCACTCTCTCCCCATAGTCCTGTATCAATCCCCAAACTAATCCCACTGCGCCACTCTCTCCCCATACCCCTGTACCAATCCCCAAACTAATCCCACTGCCCCGCTCTCTCCCCATAGTCCTGTATCAATCCCCAAACTAATCCCACTGCCCCGCTCTCTCCCCATAGTCCTGTATCAATCCCCAAACTAATCCCACTGCCCCGCTCTCTCCCCATAGTCCTGTATCAATCCCCAAATTAATCCCACTGCGCCACTCTCTCCCCATAGCCCTGTATCAATCCCCAAACTAATCCCACTGCCCCACTCTCTCCCCATACCCCTGTACCAATCCCCAAACTAATCCCACTGCCCCGCTCTCTCCCCATAGTCCTGTATCAATCCCCAAACTAATCCCACTGCCCCGCTCACTCCCCATAGCCCTGTATCAATCCCCAAACTAATCCCACTGCCCCGCTCTCTCCCCATAGTCCTGTATCAATCCCCAAACTAATCCCACTGCCCCGCTCTCTCCCCATAGTCCTGTATCAATCCCCAAACTAATCCCACTGCCCCGCTCTCTCCCCATAGTCCTGTATCAATCCCCAAACTAATCCCACTGCCCCGCTCTCTCCCCATAGTCCTGTATCAATCCCAGAATCGATACAGAAAGTGAGACAGACAGAGAGAGAGAGAGACACACACACACACACACTCTCTCTCTCTCCCTCTCGCTCTCTCTCACTGTCTATCTCTCTGTCTCTCTCACTCTCTCTGTTCCTCTCTTTCACTCTGTCCCTCTCTCTGTCTCACCCTATTTCTGTCTCTCTCTCTCTCTCTCTCTCTCTCTGTCTCTCTCTCTCACTCTGTATCTCTCTTTCTCGCTCTTTCTCTCTCTCTGTCCCTCTCTCTGTTCCTCTCGCTCTCTCTCTCTCTCTCCCTCTCTCTTTCCCTCTCTCTGTCCTTCTCCCTATCTCCCTCTCTCTCTCTGTGCCTCTCTCTCTCTCTGTCCTACAATCTCTATCTCTCTGTCTCTCTCTCTCTCTCTCTCTTTCCCTGTGTTTCTCTCTCTCTCTCTGTCTCACTCCCTCTCTGTCTCTCTCTTCCTATCTCTCTCTATCCCTCTCTCCCACTCTCCTGTCTCTTTCCATCTCTCTCTTTCTCTCTGTCTCTCTATCTGTCTGTCGCTCTCTCTTTCTCTGTCTCTGTCACTCTCTCTCTCTCCCTCTCTCTGTCCCTCTCTCTCTGTCTCTCTCCCTCTCTCTCTCCTGTCTCTTTCCATCTCTCTCTCATTCTATCTCCCTCTCTCTTTCTCTCTCTCTGTCTCTCTCTCTCTGACAGCCTCGCTCTGTCTCTCTCTCTCTCTATCTGTTTCTATCTCTCTGTCTCTCGCTCTCTTTCTCTCTCTCTCTATCTCTGTCTCTCTATCTGTCTCTCTCTCTCTGTTTCTCCCTCTCTCTCTGTCTCTCTCCCTCTCTCTGTGTTTCTCCCTCTCTTTCTCTGTCTCCCCCCTCTCTCAACATCCGTCTCTCTTCCTATCCCTCTCTCTCTCTATCACTCTCGCTCTCTGTCTCCCTCTCTCTCTCTCTCCTGTTTCTTTCCATCTCTTGCTCTCTCTTTCTTTCTCTCTGTCCCCCCCACGCTCTCTCTCTGTCTCTCTCTCTGTCTCTCTATCTCTCTCTGTCTTTCTCTCCGTCCCTCTCTCTCTCTGTCTCTCTCTCTCTCTGTCTCATTCACTCCCTATCTCTCTCTCTCTGTCTCTCTGTCTATCACTCTCTCTGTCTCTTTCTCTATCCCTCCCTCTCTATCCCTCTCTCTCACTCCCTCTCTCTCTCTCTGTCTCTCTCTCTCTGTGTCTCTGAGTTTCTCCCTGTCTCTCTGTATCTCTCTCCTGTCTCTTTTCATCTCTTTCTCTCTCTCGGTCTCTCTTTCTCTCTCACTGTCTCTCTCTCTCTGTCCCTCCCTCTGTTCCCCGCTCTCTCTCTCTGTCTCTCTCACTATTTCTGTCTCTCTCACTCTCTCACTCTCCCTATCTCTCTCTATCCCTCTCTCTCTGTCTGTCTGTCTCTCTCCCCCTCTCTCTGACACTCTCTGCCTCTCTCTCTCTCTCTCTGTCACACTCACTCTCTCTGTCTCTCTCTCTCTGACCCTCTCTGTCTCTCTGTCTCTCTCTCTCTGACTCTATCTGTCTCTCTCTCTCTCTTCCTCTCTGTCTCTCTCTCAGTCTCTCTCTCCCTGTCTAAGTGTCTCTCCCTCTCTGTCTCTCTCTGTCTGTATGTCTATCAATCGCTAAACTAATCCCACTGCCCTGCTCTCTCCCCATAGCCCTGTATCAATCCCTAAACTAATCCCACTGCCCCGCTCTCTCCCCATAGCCCTGTATCAATCCCCAAACTAATCCCACTGTCCCGCTCTCTCCCCATAGTCCTGTATCAATTCCCAAACTGATCCCACTGCCCCGCTCTCTCCCCATAGTCCTGTATCAATCCCCAAACAAATCCCACTGCCCCGCTCTCTCCCCATAGTCCTGTATCAATCCCCAAACTAATCCCACTGCCCCGCTCTCTTCCCATAGTCCTGTATCAATCCCCAAACTAATCCCACTGCCCCGCTCTCTCCCCATAGTCCTGTATCAATCCCCAAACTAATCCCACTGCCCCGCTCTCTCCCCATAGTCCTGTATCAATCCCCAAACTAATCCCACTGCCCCGCTCTCTCCCCATAGTCCTGTATCAATCCACAAACTAATCCCACTGCCCCGCCCTCTCCCCATAGTCCTGTATCAATCGCAAACTAATCCCACTGCCCCGCTCTCTCCTCATAGTCCTGTATCAATCCCCAAACTAATCCCACTGCCCCGCTCTCTCCCCATAGTCCTGTATCAATCCCCAAACTAATCCCACTGCCCCGCTCTCTCCCCATAGTCCTGTATCAATCCCCAAACTAATCCCACTGCCCCGCTCTCTCCCCATAGTCCTGTATCAATCCCCAAACTAATCCCACTGCCACGCTCCCTCCCCATAGCCCTGTATCAATTCCCAAACTAATCCCACTGCCCCGCTCTCTCCCCATAGTCCTGTATCAATCCCCAAACTAATCCCACTGCCCCGCTCTCTCCCCATAGTCCTGTATCAATCCCCAAACTAATCCCACTGCCCCGCTCTCTCCCCATAGTCCTGTATCAATCCCCAAACTAATCCCACTGCCCCGCTCTCTCCCCATAGTCCTGTATCAATCCCCAAACTAATCCCACAGCCCCGCTCTCTCCCCATAGTCCTGTATCAATCCCCAAACTAAACCCACTGCCCCGCTCTGTCCCCACAGCCCTGTATCAATCCCCAAACTAAACCCACTGCCCCGCTCTCTCCCCATAGCCCTGTATCTATCTCCAAACTAATCCCACTGCCCCGCTCTCTCCCCATAGCCCTGTATCTATCTCCAAACTAATCCCACTGCCCCGCTCTCTCCCCAGAGTCCTGTATCAATACCCAAACTAATCCCACTGCCCCGCTCTGTCCCCAGAGCCCTGTATCAATCCCCAAACTAATCCCACTGCCCCGCTCTCCCCCAATAGTCCTGTATCAATCCCCAAACTAATCCCACTGCCCCGCTCTCTCCCCATAGTCCTGTATCAATCCCCAAACTAATCCCACTGCCCCGCTCTATCCCCATAGTCCTGTATCAATCCCCAAACTAATCCCACTGCCCCGATCTCTCCCCATAGCCCTGTATCAATCCCCAAACTAATCCCGCTGCCCCGCTCTCTCCCCATAGTCCTGTATCAATCCCCAAACTAATCCCACTGACCCGCTCTCTCCCCATAGTCCTGTATCAATCCCCAAACTAATCCCACTGCCCCGCTCTCTCCCCATAGTCCTGTATCAATCCCCAAACAAATCTCACTGCCCCGCTCTCTCCCCATAGTCCTGTATCAATCCCCAAACTAATCCCACTGTCCCGCTCTCTCCCCATAGTCCTGTATCAATCCCCAAACTAATCCCACTGCCCCGCTCTCTCCCCATAGTCCTGTATCAATCCCCAAACTAATCCCACTGCCCCGCTCTCTCCCCATAGTCCTGTATCAATCCCCAAACTAATCCCACTGCCCCGCTCTCTCCCCATAGTCCTGTATCAATCCCCAAACTAATCCCACTGCCCCGCTCTCTCCCCAAAGTCCTGTGTCAATCTCCAAACTAATCCCACTGCCCCGCTCTCTCCCCATAGTCCTGTTTCAATCACCAAACTAATCCCACTGCCCCGCTCTCTCCCCATAGTCCTGTATCAATCTCCAAACTAATCCCACTGCCCCGCTCTCTCCCCATAGTCCTGTATCAATCCCCAAACTAATCCCACTGCCCCGCTCTCTCCCCATAGTCCTGTATCAATCCCCAAACTAATCCCACTGCCCCGCTCTCTCCCCATAGTCCTGCAACAATCCCCAAACTAATCCCACTGCCCCGTTCTCTCCCCGTAGCCCTGTATCAATCTCCAATCTAGCTCACTCTCTGTCTCTCTGTCTGTCTCCCTCTCGCTCTCTCTCTCCGTCTCTCTCTCTCTCTCTCTCTCTCTCTCTCTCGCTCTCCCTCTGTCTCTCCCTCATTAACCCTCTCTCCCTCGCTCTCTGTCTCTCTCTCTGTCTCTCTCTTTCTCTGTCTCTGTCTCTGTCTCTCTCTCTGTCTCGCTCTGTCTCTGTCGCTGTCTCTCTCTGTCTCACTGTCTTTCTCTATCTTTCCCACTCTCTCTCTCCCTCTCTCTCTTTCCATCTCTGTTTCTCTCTCCATCTTTCCCTTGCTCTCTGTCTCTCTCTCACTCTCGCTCTGTCTCTCTCTCTCTGTATCTCTCCGTGTCTTTATCTCCGTCTTTCCCTCTCTCCTATCAATCTCTCTCTGTGTCTCTCTCTGTCTCTCTCTCTGTCTCTCTCTTTCTCTCTCTCTGTCTCTCTATCTGTCTTTTCCTCTCTCTCTCTGTCTTTCTCTCTGTCTCTGTCTCTCTGTCTCTCTCTTTCTGTTGCTCTCTCACCCTCTCTCTCAGTGTCTCTCTCTCGTTCCATCTCTCCCTCTCTCTCTGTCTCTCTCTCTCTCTGTATCTCTCTATAATTCTGATACTCTGTCTCTCTCTCTGTCTGTCTGCCTATCTCTGTCTTTCTCGATATCTGTCTCTCGATCTCTCTCTGTCTCTCTCTCTCTCTCTGTCTCTCTCTCTGGATCTCTCTCTGTCTACCTATCACTGTCTCGCTCTGCGTACCTGCCCTGGGAGTGTTTGATGGGACAATGTAGAGGGAGCTTTACTCTGTATCTAACCCCCTGTACCTGCCCTGGGAGTGTTTGATGGGGCAGTGTAGAGGGAACTTTACTCTGTATCTAACCCCCTGTACCTGCCCTGGGAGTGTTTGATGGGACAGTGTAGAGGGAGATTTACTCTGTATCCAACCCCCTGTACCTGCCCTGGGAGTGTTTGATGGGACAGTGTAGAGGGAGCTTTACTCTGTATCTAACCCTGTGCTGTACCTGGCCTGGGAGTGTTTGATGGGGCAGTGTAGAGGGAGCTTTACTCTGTATCTAACCCCGTGTTGTACCTGCCCTGGGAGTGTTTGATGGGACAGTGTAGAGGGAGCTTTACTCTGTATCTAACCCCGTGTTGTACCTGCCCTGGGAGTGTTTGCTGGGACAATGTAGAGGGAGCTTTACTCTGTATCTAACCCCCTGTACCTGCACTGGGAGTGTTTGATGGGACAGTGTAGAGGGAGCTTTACTCTGTATCTAACCCCCTGTACCTGCCCTGGGAGTGTTTGATGGGACAGTGTAGAGGCAGCTTTACTCTGTATCTAACCCTGTGCTGTACCTGCCCTGGGAGTGTTTGCTGGGACAGTGTAGAGGGAGCTTAACTCTGTATCTAACCCCCTGTACCTGCCCTGGGAGTGTTTGATGGGACAGTGTAGAGGGAGCTTTACTCTGTATCTAACCCCCTGTACCTGCCCTGGGAGTGTTTGATGGGACAGTGTAGAGGGAGCTTTACTCTGTATCTAAACCCCTGTACCTGCCCTGGGAGTGTTTGATGGGACAGTGTAGAGGCAGCTTTACTCTGTATCTAACCCTGTGCTGTACCTGCCCTGGGAGTGTTTGATGGGACAGTGTAGAGAGAGCTTTACTCTGTATCTAACTCCCTGTACCTGCCCTTGGAGTGTTTGATGGGACAGTGTAGAGGGAGCTTTACTCTGTATCTAACCCCCTGTACCTGCCCTGGGAGTGTTTGATGGGACAGTGTAGAGGGAGCTTTACTCTGTATCTAACTCCCTGTACCTGCCCTGGGAGTGTTTGATGGGACAGTGTAGAGGGAGCTTTACTCTGTATCTAACCCCCTGTACCTGCCCTGGGAGTGTTTGATGGGACAGCATAGAGGGAGCTTTACTCTGTATCTAACCCCCTGTACCTGCCCTGGGAGTGTTTGATGGGACAGTGTAGAGGGAGCTTTACTCTGTATCTAACCCCCTGTACCTGCCCTGGGAGTGTTTGATGGGACAGTGTAGAGGGAGCTTTACTCTGTATCTAACACCCTGTACCTGCCCTGGGAGTGTTTGATGGGACAGTGTAGAGGGAGCTTTACTCTGTATCTAACCCCCTGTACCTGCCCTGGGAGTGTTTGATGGGACAGTGTAGAGGGAGCTTTACTCTGTATCTAAGCCCCTGCACCTGCCCTGGGAGTGTTTGATGGGACAGTGTAGAGAGCGAGAGTGAGAGAGGAACAGAAAGAGAGAGAGACTGACAGAGAGACAGGGAGACTGAAAGAGAGAGCGAGAGAGAGGGACTCTGTATCTAACCCCGTGCATTACTTGCCCTGGGAGTGTTTGATGGGACAGTGTAGAGAGAGCTTTACTCTGTATCTAACCCCCTGTACCTGCCCAGGGAGGTTTGATGGGACAGTGTAGAGGGAGCTTTACTCTGTATCTAACCCCCTGTACCTGCCAGGGAGGTTTGATGGGACAGTGTGGAGGGAGATTAAATGCCCAACTCTCTCTATCCCTCTCGCTTTCTCTCTGTCAGTCTCTCTCTCTGTCTGTTCCTCTGTCTCTCTCGCTCTCTCTTTCCGGGTCCCTGTCTCTCTCCCTCTCTGTATCTCTGTCCCTTTTTCTCTCTCGCTTTCTCTTTCAGTCTCCCTGTCTCTCTCCCTCTCTGTATCTCTGTCCCTTTCTCTCTCTCGCTCTCTCTTTCAGTCACCCTGTCTCTCTCCCTCTCTGTATCTCTGTCCCTTTCTCTCTCTCGCTCTCTGTTTCAGTCACCCTGTCTCTCTCCCTCTCTGTATCTCTGTCCCTTTCTCTCTCTCGCTCTCTCTTTCAGTCACCCTGTCTCTCTCCCTCTCTGTATCTCTGTCCCTTTCTCTCTCTCGCTCTCTCTTTCAGTCACCCTGTCTCTCTCCCTCTCTGTATCTCTGTTCCTCTCTCTCTCTTGCTCTCCGTCAGTCTCTCTGTCTCCCTCTCTCCGTCTTGCTCCCTCACTCTCTCCCTCGCTCCCAATTTCTATCCATCTATCTCTCTTTCACTTTTTCCTCTGTCTGTGCTGCTGTCCATTTCCGATCTCTCTCTTTCTTTCCCTTTTCTGTAACACGCTCTCTCTATCCCAAATTCTCTCACTGCTTCTCCCTGTCCACCTCTCTTTTTCTCTCTCCCTGTCTCTCATTCCCATTCTGATGTGTCCTTGATTGAAAAGTACCCTGACATATTGCAGCCTGACTGTTTAAACCCACAGCAAGAAATCACATTTCTGGGACATTTTTGATTTGCTAACCATCCAATTGTGGGTCGGAATGTGTGGGTTAAATCTCGTTTCTCCATCTGAAAACTGTGAGTGTTTCAGATTGAGCAGTATATGGGATCAAAGGCTGATTCAGACAATGCTGCTTTGTGGAACGGTGTGATATCTTCACAGGGCAGGACATGGAGAAGTTTTGTTGGTTTGAATAAGGTGTAAATACGATTGTGTCGCCCCCTCACAGACACACAGGATTGAAGCTGTTTACCATCAATGCCCTGAAAGAATGAAATGGTTCAACAAGGTGTGACTGACTTCAAACTCTTCAAACACATGAAGGACCCGGAGACTGGGACCAATACACAAAGCCCCGAGCCCAGACAGGTAAACCAGGTTTGTTCACAGATCACCCATTTTGGTTTAGATTTCAAAAATATACTTTATTCATTGAAAATGTTCACAATACACTGGAAAATAGTTCAGTACATTGCGATCAGCAATTCCATACAATTCATTTGGATGCTGAGAGCATTTCCATACAATACACGAGCGTACATTTCATTTCAAGGTGGAGTTTAGTCCAATCTGTAAATGCCGTTCCATGTAGCACTGTGTAAATAAGGGTATTACATGGAGCAGGTAAGGACAGGTTTACATTACATTCCAGGATACATTTCAATCCTTATCACCAATCACGTTACAGGTAGCACTGTGTCGATGGAAGCAGGACACGCAACGGATGAGAATACATTGAGATGTCTTTACAAGTTACTAAACAGTGCAGAAACTGACATTATACATGACACAACACAGGTGTGTTTCAGTACATGGGGCTCGATGTATACAAGCAGATTAACAAGTACAGGCCGAGGGGGTCTGATTCCATCCCCTGGCGATGTGACATTCTGTCAAACGTGTTCGACATTCTGCTCAGGGAACAGTCTGTTAGATAATCTCACTCTACACTGTCCCATCAAACACTCCCAGGGCAGGTACAGGGGGTTAGATACAGAGTAAAGCTCCCTCTACACTGTCCCATCAAACACTCCCAGGGCAGGTACAGCATGGGGTTAGATACAGAGTAAAGCTCCCTCTACACTGTCCCATCAAACACTCCCAGGGCAGGTACAGGGGGTTAGAGACAGAGTAAAGCTCCCTCTACACTGTCCCATCAAACACTCCCAGGTCAGGTACAGGGGGTTAGATACAGAGTAAAGCTCCATCTACACTGTCCCATCAAACACTCCCAGGGCAGGTACAGGGGGTTAGATACAGAGATAATCTCCCTCGACACTGTCCCATCAAACACTCCCAGGGCAGGTACAGGGAGTTAGATACAGAGTAAAGCTCCCTCTACACTGTCCCATCAAACACTCCCAGGGCAGGTACAGGAAATTAGTTACATAGATAATCTCACTCTACACTGTCCCTTCAAACTCTCCCAGGGCAGGTACAGGGGGTTAGATACAGAGTAAAGCCCCCTCTACACTGTCCCATCAAACACTCCCAGTGCAGGTACAGGAGGTTAGATACAGAGTAAAGCTCCCTCTACACTGTCCCATCAAACACTCCCAGGGCAGGTACAGCACGGGATAGATACAGAGTACAGCTCCCTCTGCACTGTCCAATCAAACACTCCCAGGGCAGGTACAGGGGGTTAGATAGGGAGATAATCTCCCTCTACACAGTCCCTTCAAATACTCGCAGGGCAGGTACAGGGGGTTAGATACAGAGTAAAGCTCCCTCTACACTGTCCCATCAAACACTCCCAGGGCAGGTACAGCACAGAGTTAGATACAGAGTAAAGCTCCCTCTACACTGTCCCATCAAACACTCCAAGTGCAGGTACAGGGTGTTAGATACAGAGTAAAGCTCCCTCAACACTGTCCCATCAAACACTCCCAGGGCAGGTACAGGGTGTTAGATACAAAGTCAAGCTCTCTCCACAATGTCCCATGCAATACTCCCAGCGCAGGTACAGCACGGAGTTAGATACAGAGTAAAGCTCTCTCTACACTGTCCCATCAAACACTCCCAGGGCAGGTACAGGGGGTTAGATACAGAGTAAAGCTCTCTCTACACTGTCCCATCAAACACTCCCAGGGCAGGTACAGCCCGGGGTTAGATACAGAGTAAAGCTCCCTCTACACTGTCCCATCAAACACTCCCAGGGCAGGTACAGCATGGGGTTAGATACAGAGTAAAGCTCTGTCTACACTGTCCCATCAAACACTCCCAGGGCAGATACAGCATGGGGTTAGATACAGAGTAAAGCTCCCTCTGCACTGTCCCATCAAACACTCCAGGGCAGGTACAGGGGGTTAGATACAGAGTAAAGCTCCCTCTCCACTGTCCCATCAAACACTCCCAGGGCAGGTACAAGGGGTTAGATACAGAGTAAAGCTCTCTCTACACTGTCCCATCAAACACTCCCAGGGCAGGTACAGGGGGTTAGATACAGAGTAAAGCTCCCTCTACACTGTCCCATCAAACACTCCCAGGGCAGGTACAGGGGCTTAGATACAGAGTAAAGCTCCCTCTACACTGTCCCATCAAACACTCCCAGGGCAGGTACGGGGGGTTCGACACAGAGACAATCTCCCTCCACACTGTCCCATCAAACACTCCCAGGGCAGGTACAGGGGGTTAGCTCCAGAGTAAACCTCCCTCTACACTGTCCCATCAAACTCTCCCAGGGCAGGTACAGGGCGTTAGATACAGAGATAATCTCCCTCTACACTGCCCCATCAAACACTCCCAGGGCAGGTACAGGGAGTTAGATACAGAGTAAAGCTCCCTCTATACTGTCCCATCAAACTCTCCCAGGGCAGGTACAGGGCGTTAGATACAGAGATAACCTCCCTCTACACTGTCCCATCAAACAATCCCAGGGCAGGTACAGGGAGTTAGATACAGAGTAAAGCTCCCTCTACACTGTCCCATCAAACACTCCCAGGGCAGGTACAGGAAATTAGATACATAGATAATCTCACTCTACACTGTCCCTTCAAACTCTCCCAGGGCAGGTACAGGGTGTTAGATACAGAGTAAAGCTCCCTCAACACTGTCCCATCAAACACTCCCAGGGCGGGTACAGGGTGTTAGATACAAAGTCAAGCTCTCTCCACAATGTCCCATGCAATACTCCCAGCGCAGGTACAGCACGGAGTTAGATACAGAGTAAAGCTCCCTCTACATTGTCCCATCAAACACTCCCAGGGCAGGTACAGCATGGGGTTTAGATACAGAGTAAAGCTCTCTCTACACTGTCCCATCAAACACTCCCAGGGCAGATACAGCACGGGGTTAGATACAGAGTAAAGCTCCTTCTGCACTGTCCCATCAAACACTCCAGGGCAGGTACAGGGGGTTAGATACAGAGTAAAGCTCCCTCTAC
Organism: Pristiophorus japonicus; assembly: GCF_044704955.1. Classification (NCBI taxonomy): domain Eukaryota; kingdom Metazoa; phylum Chordata; class Chondrichthyes; family Pristiophoridae; genus Pristiophorus; species Pristiophorus japonicus. Next base: position 217,097 of record NW_027252768.1, read on the forward strand.
ACTGTCCCATCAAACACTCCCAGGGCAGGTACAGCATGGGGTTAGATACAGAGTAAAGCTCTCTCCACACTGTCCCATCAAACACTCCCAGGGCAGGTACAAGGGGTTAGATACAGAGTAAAGCTCTCTCTACACTGTCCCATCAAACACTCCCAGGGCAGGTACAGGGGGTTAGATACAGAGTAAAGCTCCCTCTACACTGTCCCATCAAACACTCCCAGGGCAGGTACAGGGGGTTAGATACAGAGTAAAGCTCCCTCTACACTGTCCCAGCAAACACTCCCAGGGCAGGTACAGGGGTTAGATACAGAATAAAGCTCCCTCTACACTGTCCCATCAAACACTCCCAGGGCAGGTACAGGGGGTTAGATACAGAGTAAAGCTCCCTCTACACTGTCCCATCAAACACTCCCAGGGCAGGTACGGGGGGTTCAACACAGAGACAATCTCCCTCCACACTGTCCCATCTAACTCTCCCAGGGCAGGTACAGGGGATTAGATACAGAGTAAAGCTCCCTCCACACTGTCCCATCAAACACTCCCAGGGCAGGTACAGGGGGTTAGATACAGAGTAAAGCTCCCTCTACACTGTCCCATCAAACACTCCCAGGCCAGGTACAGGGGGTTAGCTCCAGAGTAAACCTCCCTCTACACTGTCCCATCAAACTCTCCCAGGGCAGGTACAGGGCGTTAGATACAGAGATAATCTCCCTCTAAACTGCCCCATCAAACACTCCCAGGGCAGGTACAGGGAGTTAGATACAGAGTAAAGCTCCCTCTATACTGTCTCATCAAACTCTCCCAGGGCAGGTACAGGGCGTTAGATACAGAGATAATCTCCCTCTACACTGTCCCATCAAACACTCCCAGGGCAGGTACAGGGAGTTAGATACAGAGTAAAGCTCACTCTACACTGTCCCATCAAACACTCCCAGGGCAGGTACAGGAAATTAGATACATAGATAATCTCACTCTACACTGTCCCTTCAAACTCTCCCAGGGCAGGTACAGGCGGTTAGATACAGAGTAAAGCCCCCTCTACACTGTCCCATCAAACACTCCCAGTGCAGGTACAGGGGGTAAGATACAGAGTAAAGCTCCCTCTACACTGTCCCATCAAACACTCCCAGGGCAGGTACAGGAGGTTAGATACAGAGTAAAGCTCCCTCTACACTGTCCCATCAAACACTCCCAGGGCAGGTACAGCACGGGATAGATACAGAGTACAGCTCACTCTGCACTGTCCAATCAAACACTCCTAGGGCAGGTACAGGGGGTTAGATACGGAGATAATCTCCCTCTACACAGTCCCATCAAATACTCGCAGGGCAGGTACAGGGGGTTAGACACAGAGTAAAGCTCCCTCTACACTGTCCCATCAAACACTCCCTGGGCAGGTACAGCACGGGGTTAGATACAGAGTAAAGCTCCCTCTACACTGTCCATCAAACACTCCCATGGCAGATACAGGGGGTTAGAAAAAAAGTAAAGCTACCTCTACACTGTCCCATCAAACACTCCCAGGGCAGGTACAGGGGGTTAGATACAGAGATAATCTCCCTCTACACTGTCCCATCAAACATTCCCAGGGCAGGAAAGGTGGTTAGATACAAAATAAAGCTCTCTCTACACTGTCCCATCAAACACTCCCAGGGCAGGTACAGCACGGGGTTAGATACAGAGATATTCTCCCTCTACACTGTCCATCAAACACTCCCAGGGCAGGTACAGGGGGTTAGATACAGAGTAAAGCTCCCTCTACACTGTCCATCAAAGACTCCCCAGGCAGGTACAGGGGGTTAGTTACAGAGATAATCTCCCTCTACACTGTCCCATCAAACACTCCCAGGGCAGCTACAGGGGGTTAGATACAGAGTAAAGATCCCTCTACACTGTCCCACTGTGGGGGGAAGCTGTGTGTCTGTGTGTGTCTCTCCCCCCCACTCTCTGTCTCTCTCCTCTCTGTCCCTCTCTCTCTCCCTCTGTCTCTGCTTCTCACTCTTTCTCTCCCTCCCTCTCTCTGTCCATCTCTCTCTCCCTCTGTCTCTGCTTCTCTCTCTTTCTCTCTCTCTCCCTCTCTTTCTCTCTCTGTCTCTGCTTCTCTCTCTCTCTCTCCCTCCCTCTCTCTGTCCATCTCTCTCTCCCTCTGTCTCTGCTTCTCTCTCTTTCTCTCTCCCTCCCTCTCTTTCTCCCTCTGTCTCTGCTTCTCTCTCTTTCTCTCCCTCCCTCTCTCTGTCTATCTCTCTCTCTCCCTCTGTCTCTGCTACTTTTTCTCTCTCCCTCCCACTCTCTGTCCATCTCTCTCTCCCTCTGTCTCTGCTTCTCTCTCTTTCTCTCTCTCTCCCTCTCTTTCTCCCTCTGTCTCTGCTTCTCTCTCTCTCTCTCCCTCCTTCTCTCTGTCCATCTCTCTCTCCTTCTCATTCTCTCTCCCTCCCTCTCTCTGTCCATCTCTCTCTCCCTCTGACTCTGCTTCTCTCTCTCTCGCTCTTCCTCCCTCTCTCTGTCCATCTTTCCCTCTCTCTGTCTCTGCTTCTCTCTCTCTCTATCTGTCTCTCTGATGCTTGGACATTGATTAGAGAGATCGACTGCTCACTAATTTAATCTCCCTCTGCACTGTCCCAGCAAACACTCCCAGGGAAGGTACAGGGGGTTAGATACAGAGTAAAGCTCCCTCTACACTGTCCCATCAAACACTCCCAGGGCAGGTACAGGGGGTTAGATACAGAGTAAAGCTCCCTCTACACTGTCCCATCAAACACTCCCAGGGCAGGTACAGGGAGTTCGATACAGAGTAAAGCTCCCTCTACACTGTCCCAGCAAACACTCCCAGGGCAGGTACAGGGGGTTAAATACAGAGTAAAGCTCCCTCTACACTGTCCCATCAAACACTCCCAGGGCAGGTACAGGGAGTTAGATACAGAGTAAAGCTCCCTCTACACTGTCCCATCAAACACTCCCAGGGCAGGTACAGGGGGTTAGATACAGAGTAAAGCTCTCTCTACACTGTCCCATCAAACACTCCCAGGGCAGGTACAGGGGGTTAGATACAGAGTAAAGCTCCCTCTACACTGTCCCATCAAACACTCCCGGGGCAGGTACAGGGTGTTAGATACAGAGTAAAGCTCCCTCTCCACTGTCCCATCAAACACTCCAAGGGCAGGTACAGGGGGTTAGATACAGAGTAAAGCTCCATCTACACTATCCCATCAAACACTCCCAGGGCAGGTACAGGGGGTTAGATACAGAGTAAAGCTCCCTCTACACTGTCCCATCAAACACTCCCAGGGCAGGTACAGGGGGTTAGATACAGACAAAAGCTCCCTCTACACTGTCCCATCAAACAATCCCAGGGCAGGGACAGGGATTTAGATACAGAGTAAAGCTCCCTCTACACTGTCCCATGAAACACTCCCAGGGCACGTACAGCACGGGGTTAGATACAGAGTAAAGCTCCCTCTACACTGTCCCATCAAACACTCCCAGGGAAGGTACAGGGGGTTAGATACAGAGTAAAGCTCCCTCTACACTGTCCCATCAAACACTCCCAGGGCAGGTACAGGTGGTTAGATACAGAATAAAGCTCCCTCTACACTTTCCCATCAAACACTCCCAGGGCAGGTACAGGGGGTTAGATACAGAGTAAAGCTCCCTCTACACTGTCCCATCAAACACTCCCAGGGCAGGTACAGCACGGGGTTAGATACAGAGTAAAGCTCCCTCTACACTGTCCCATCAAACACTCCCAGGGCAGGTACAGCACGGGGTTAGATACAGAGTAAAGCTCCCTCTACACTGTCCCATCAAACACTCCCAGGGCAGGTACAGGGGGTTAGATACAGAGTAAAGCTCCCTCTACACTGTCCCATCAAACACTCCCAGGGCAGGTACAGGTGGTTTCATACAGAATAAAGCTCCCTCTACACTTTCCCATCAAACACTCCCAGGGCAGGTACAGGGGGTTAGATACAGAGTAAAGCTCCCTCTGCACTGTCCCATCAAACACTCCCAGGGCAGGTACAGGGGGTTAGATACAGAGTAAAGCTCCCTCTACACTGTCCCCATCAAACACTCCCAGGGAAGGTACAGGGGGTTAGATACAGAGTAAAGCTCCCTCTACACTGTCCCCATCAAACACTCCCAGGGCAGGTACAGCACGGGGTTAGATTCAGAGTAAAGCTCCCTCTACACTGTCCCATCAAACTCGCCTAGGGCAGGTACAGGGGGTTAGATACAGAGTAAAGCTCCCTCTACACTGTCCCATCAAACACTCCCAGGGCAGGTACAGGGGGTTAGATACAGAGTAAAGCTCCCTCTACACTGTCCCATCAAACACTCCCAGGGCAGGTACAGCACGGGGTTAGATACAGAGTAAAGCTCCCTCTACACTGTCCCATCAAACTCGCCTAGGGCAGGTACAGGGGGTTAGATACAGAGTAAAGCTCCCTCTACACTGTCCCATCAAACACTCCCAGGGCAGGTACAGCACGGGGTTAGATACAGAGTAAAGCTCCCTCTACACTGTCCCATCAAACACTCCCAGGGCAGGTACAGCACGGGGTTAGATACGGAGATAAGAACATATGAAATGGGATCAGGAGTAGGCCATATGGCCCCTCGAGCCTGCTCCACCATTTAATACGATCATGTCTGATCCGATCATGGACTCAGCTCCACTTCCCTGCCCGCTCCCTATAAACCCTTATCCCTTATCGGTTAAGGAACTGTCTATCTCTGTCTTAAATTTATTCAATGTCCCGGCTTCCACAGCTCTCTGAGGCAGCGAGTTCCACAGATTTACAACCCTCTGAGAGAAGAAATTCCTCCTCATCTCAGTTTTAAATGGGCGGCCCCTTATTCTAAGACCATGCCCCCTAGTTCTAGTCTCCCCCATCAGTGGGAACATCCTCTCTGTATCCACCTTGTCGACCCCCTCATTATCTTATCCGTTTCGTTAGTTAGTTACCTGCGGTCTTATAGTTAATTACATTTGGAGAGAGCACCTCTCTGTTTGTCTCTCTGTCTCACTCCCTCTATCTCCCTCTCCCACTCTCCCTCTCTCCAACTCTATCTCTCCCATTCTGTCTCGCTACCTCTCTCTCCCTCTGTCTCTGTCTCTCTCCCTCTCTCCCACTCTGTATCGCTTCATCGCTCTCTCTCTCGCTTTCTCTCTCTCTCTGTTTCTCTCCCTCTCTCTCTACCTCTCTCTCTCCCGCTCTCTCTCTATTGTTCTCTCCGTCTCTCTATCTCTCTCCGTCTCTCTCTGTCTCGCTCTCTCTCTCACACTGTATCCCTCCCTCTTTCTCCCTCCCTCTCTCTCTCTCTGTTCCTCCCTCTCTCTCTCAATCTCTGTCTCGCTTTCGCACTCTCTCACACTATCTCTCTCTCTCGCTCTCTCTCTGTCTCTCTATCTCGCTGCCTCTCAATCCCTGTCTCTCTCTCACGCTCTCACGTTCTGTCTCTCTCTCTATCTCTCTCTGTCCCTTTCTCTCTCTGTCTTTCTCTCTCTCTGTTTCTCACTTTCTCTCTTATCTGTCTTTCTCTCTATCTCTCTCGGTCTCATGACCTGTCTCTCTCTCTCTCTCTCTCTCGCTCTGTCTCTGTCTCTCTCTCCCTCTCTATCTCCATCTCTCTCTCTCTCTCTCCTCTCTCTCTCTCTCTGTCTCTCTCTCTCTCTCCCTCTCTATCTCCGTCTCTCTCTCTCTGTCTCTCTCTCTCTGTCTCTCCCTGTCTCCCTCAGTCTATCGGACTCTGAAACAAGAGACTTGGTATAAAATGGTCACCACGCATCTCGTAAAATGGCTGCTCAATCTCACACAAACTAATCCCACTGCCACACTCTCTCCCCACAGTCCCGTATCAATCCCCAAACTAATCACACTGCCCCGCTCTCTCCCCATAGCCCTGTATCAATCCCCAAACTAATCCCACTGCCCCGCTGTCTCCCCATAGTCCTGTATCAATCTCCAAACTAATCCCACTGCCCCGCTCTCTCCCCATAGTCCTGTATCAATCCCCAAACTAATCCCACTGCCCCACTCTCTCCCCATAGTCCTGTATCAATCTCCAAACTAATCCCACTGTCCCGCTCTCTCCCCATAGTCCTGTATCAATCCACAAAGTAATCCCACTGCGCAATTTTCTCCCCATAGTCCTGTATCAATCCCCAAACTAATCCCACTGCCCCGCTCTCTCCCATAGTCCTGTATCAATCCCAAAACTAATCCCACTGCCCCGCTCTCTCCCCATAGCCTTCTATCAATCCCCAAACTAATCCCACTGCCCCGCTCTCTCCCCATAGTCCTGTATCAATCCCCAAACTAATCCCACTGCCCCGCTCTCTCCCCATAGTCCTGTATTAATCTCTAAACTAATCCCACTGCCCCGCTCTCTCCCAATAGTCCTGTATCAATCCCCAAACTAATCCCACAGCCCCGCTCTCTCCCCATAGTCCTGTATCAATCTCCAAACTAATCCCACTGCCCCGCTCTCTCCCCATAGTCCTGTATCAATCTCCAAACTAATCCCACTGCCCCGCTCTCTCCCAATAGTCCTGTATCAATCCACAAAGTAATCCCACTGCCCCGCTCTCTCCCCATAGTCCTGTATCAATCTCCAAACTAATCCCACTGCCCCGCTCTCTCCTCATCGTCCTGTATCAATCCCCAAACTAATCCCACTGCCCCGCTCTCTCCCAATAGTCCTGTATCAATCCACAAAGTAATCCCACTGCCCCGCTCTCTCCCCATAATCCTGTATCAATCTCCAAACTAATCACACTGCCCCGCTCTCTCCCCATAGTCCTGTATCAATCCCCAGACGAATCCCACTGCCCCGCTCTCTCCCCATAGTCCTGTATCAATCCCCAAACTAATCCCACTGCCCCGCTCTCTCCCCATAGTCCTGTTTCAATCCCCAAACTAATCCCACTGCCCCGCTCTCTCCCCATAGTCCTGTATCAATCCCCAAACTAATCCCACTGCCCCGCTCTCTCCCCATAGTCCTGTATCAATCCCCAAACTAATCCCACTGCCCCGCTCTCTCCCCATAGTCCTGTATCAATCCCCAAACTAATCCCACTGCCCCGCTCTCTCCCCATAGTCCTGTATCAATCTCCAAACTAGTCCCACTACCCCGCTCTCTCCCCATAGTCCTGTATCAATCTCCAAACTAATCCCACTGCCCCGCTCTCTCCCCATAGCCCTGTATCAATCCCCAAACTAATCCCACTGTCCCGCTCTCTCCCCATAGTCCTGTATCAATCCCAAACTAATCCCACTGTCCCGCTCTCTCCCCATAGTCCTGTATCAATCTCCAAACTAATCCCACTGCCCCGCTCTCTCCCCATAGTCCTGTATCAATCCCCAAACTAATCCCACTGTCCCGCTCTCTCCTCATAGTCCTGTATCAATCTCCAAACTAATCCCACTGCCCCGCTCTCTCCCCATAGTCCTGTATCAATCCCCAAACTAAACCCACTGCCCTGCTCTCTCCCCATAGTCCTGTATCAATCCCCAAACTAATCCCACTGCCCCGCTCTCTCCCCATAGTCCTGTTCCAATCCCCAAACTAATCCCACTGCCCCGCTCTCTCCCCATAGTCCTGTTCCAATCCCCAAACTAATCTCACTGCCCCACTCTCTCCCCAAAGCCTTGTATCAATCTCCAAACTAATCCCACTGTTCCGCTCTCTCCCTATAGTCCTGTTTCAATCCCCAAACTAATCCCACTGCCCCGCTCTCTCCCCATAGTCCTGTATCAATCCCCAAACTAATCCCACTGCCCCGCTCTCTGCCCATAGTCCTGTATCAATCCCCAAACTAATCCCACTGACCCCTCTCTCCCCATAGTCCTGTATCAATCCCCAAACTAATCCCACTGTCCCATTCTCTCCCCATAGTCTTGTATCAATCTCCAAACTAATCCCACTGCCCCTCTCTCCCCATAGTCCTGTATCAATCTCCAAACTAATCCCACTGCCCCTCTCTCCCCATAGTCCTGTATAAATCCCCAAACTAATCCCACTGCCCCGCTCTCTCCCCATAGTCCTGTATCAATCCCCAAACTAATCCCACTGCCCCGCTCTCTCCCCATAGTCCTGTTTCAATCCCCAAACAAATCCCACTGCCCCGCTCTCTCCCTATAGTCCTGTATCAATCCCCAAACTAATCCCACTGCCCCGCTCTCTCCCCATAGTCCTGTATCAATCCCCAAACTAATCCCACTGCCCCGCTCTCCCCATAGTCCTGTATCACTCCCCAAACTAATGCCACTGCCCCGCTCTCTCCCCATAGTCCTGTATCAATCCCCAAACTAATCCCACTGCCCTGCTCTCTCCCCATAGTCCTGTATCAATCTCCAAACTAATCCCACTGCCCCGCTCTCTCCCCATCGCCCTGTATCAAACTCCAAACTAATCCCACTGCCCCGCTCTCTCCCCATAGTCCTGTATCAATCCCCAAACTCTCTTTGACTCTCTCTGTATCACTCGCTCTCTCCCTATCTCTCTCTATTCCCGTAACTCTCTCTCTCTGACTCTCTCTGTCTGTCTCTCCCTCTCTGACTCTCTCTGTATCACTCTCTCTCTCCCTATCTCTCTCTATCCCCCGAACTCTCTCTCTCTGACTCTCTCTGTCTCTCTCTCTCTCTCTGACTCTCTCTGTCTCTCTCACTCTCTGACTCTCTCCGTCTCTCTCTGTCTCGCTCTCTCTCTGACTCTCGCTGTCTCTCTCTCTCTGACTCTCTCTGTCTCTCTCTCACTCTCTTGTCACTCTCTATCTCTCTCTCTCTCCCTCTCTGTCTCTCTCTCTGTGTCTCTATTTCTATGTCTCTTTCTCTGTCTCTCTCTCTCTGTCTCTCCCTCTCTGTCTTTGACTCTCTCTGTCTCTCTCTCTCTGACTCTCTCTGTCTCTCTCTCTGACTCTCTCTGTCTCTCTCTCTCTCTCTATTTCTCTCACTCTCCATCTGACTATCTCTGTCTCTCTCTATCTCTGACTCTCTCTCTGACTCTCTCTTTCTCCCTCTCTGTCTCTCTCTCTCACTATCTCTCTCTCTCTGTCTCTCCCTCTCTCTCTTTGACTCTCTCTGTCTCTCTCTCTCTGACTCTCTCAGTCTCTCTCTCTCTCTCGCTGACTCTCTCCATCCATCTCTCTCTCTCTCTCTCTCTCTCTATCCCTCTCTCTGTCTCTCTCGCTCTCTCTCTGACTCTCTCTGTCTCTCTCTCTCTGACTCTCACCCTCTCTGTCTGTATGTCTGTTTCTTTCTCTGTATATCTCCCTCTCTCTCTCTCTGTGTCTCTCTGAAGCTCTCCCTGAACCACAGTGACAATGCACATACCGAACTTCAGTCATCCATTTTACATTTGTTAATGGTCGCCATTTGATGTTAACACTGGGAGATTGATTACAGAGACCGACTACTCTCTAATTTAACGTTAGCTGCTTAAAAGTGTACCTGCCCTGGGAGGGTTTGATGTGACAGTGTAGAGGGAGCTTTAATCTGTATCTAACCCCCTGTACCTGCCCTGGGAGTGTTTGATGGGACAGTGTAGAGGGAGCTTTACTCTGTATCTAACTCCCTGTACCTGCCCTGGGAGTGTTTGATGGGACAGTGTAGAGGGAGCTTTAATCTGTATCTAACCCCCTGTACCTGCCCTGGGAGTGTTTGATGGGACAGTGTAGAGGGAGCTTTACTCTGTATCTAACCCCCTGTAACTGCCCTGGGAATGTTTGATGGGACAGTGTAGAGGGAGCTTTACTCTGTATCTAACCCCCTGTACCTGCCCTGGGAGTGTTTGATGGGACAGTGTCGAGGGAGCTTTACTCTGTATCTAACCCCCTGTACCTGCCCTGGGCGTGTTTGATGGGACAGTGCAGAGGGAGCTTTACTCTGTATCTAACCCCCTGTACCTGCCCTGGGAGTGTTTGATGGGACAGTGTAGAGGGAGCTTTACTCTGTATCTAACCCGCTGACCCTGCCCTGGGAGTGTTTGATGGGACAGTGTAGAGGGAGCTTTACTCTCTATCTAACCTCCTGACCCTGCCCTGGGAGTGTTTGATGGGACAGTGTAGAGGGAACTTTACTCTGTATCTAACCCCGTGCTGTACCTGTCCTGGGAATGTTTGATGGGACAGTGTAGAGGGAGCTTTACTCTGTATCTAACCCCCTGACCCTGCCCTGGGAGTGTTTGATGGGACAGTGTAGAGAGAGCTTTACTCTGCATCTAATCCCCTGTACCTGCCCTGGGAGTGTTTGATGGGACAGTGTAGAGGGAGCTTTACTCTGTATCTTACCCCCTGTACCTGCCCTGGGAGTGTTTGATGGGACAGTGTAGAGGGAGCTTTACTCTGTATCTAACCCCCTGTACCTGCCCTGGGAGTGTTTGATGGGACAGTGTAGAGGGAGCTTTACTCTGTATCGAACCTCCTGTACCTGCCCTGGGAGTGTTTGATGGGACAGTGTAGAGGGAGCTTTACTCTGTATCTAACCCCCTGTACCTGCCCTGGGAGTGTTTGATGGGACAGTGTAGAGGGAGCTTTACTCTGTATCTAACCCCCGGTACCTGCCCTGGGAGTGTTTGATGGGACAGTGTAGAGGGAGCTTTACTCTGTATCTAACCCCCTGTACCTGCCCTGGGAGTGTTTGATGGGACAGTGTAGAGGGAGCTTTACTCTGTATCTAACCCCCTGTACCTGCCCTGGGAGTGTTTGATGGGATAGTGTAGAGGGAGCTTTACTCTGTATCTAACCCCCTGTACATGCCCTGGGAGTGTTTGATGGGACAGTGTAGAGGGAGCTTTACTCTGTATCTAACCACCTGTACCTGCCCTGGGAGTGTTTGATGGGACAGTGTAGAGGGAGCTTTACTCTGTATCTAACCCCCTGTACATGCCCTGGGAGTGTTTGATGGGACAGTGTAGAGGGAGCTTTACTCTGTATCTAACCACCTGTACCTGCCCTGGGAGTGTTTGATGGGACAGTGTAGAGGGAGCTTTACTCTGTATCTAACCCCCTGTACCTGCCCTGGGAGTGTTTGATGGGACAGTGTAGAGGGAGCTTTACTCTGTATCTAACCCCCTGTACCTGCCCTGGGAGTGTTTGATGGGACAGTGTGGAGGGAGATTAAATGCCCAACTCTCTCTGTCCCTCTCGCTTTCTCTCTGTCAGTCTCTCTCTCTGTCTGTTCCTCTCTCTCTCTCTCGCTCTCTCTTTCAGTCTCCCTGTCTCTCTCCCTCTCTGTATCTCTGTTCCTCTCTCTCTCTCGCTCTCTCTTTCAGTCTCCCTGTCTCTCTCCCTCTCTGTATCTCTGTTCCTCTCTCTCTCTCGCTCTCTCTTTCAGTCTCCCTGTCTCTCTCTCTCTCTCTGTCTGTTCCTCTCTCTCTCTCTCGCTCTCTGTTTCCGGGTCCCTGTCTCTCTCCCTCTCTGTATCTCTGTTCCTCTCTCTCTCGCTCTCTGTTTCAGTCTCCCTGTCTCTCTCCCTCTCTATCTCTGTTCCTCTCTCTCTCTCGCTCTCTCTTTCAGTCTCCCTGTCTCTCTCCCTCTCTGTATCTCTGTTCCTCTCTCTCTCTCGCTCTCCGTCAGTCTCTCTGTCTCCCTCTCTCCGTCTTGCTCCCTCACTCTCTCCCTCGCTCCCAATTTCTATCCATCTATCTCTCTTTCACTTTTTCCTCTGTCTGTGCTGCTGTCCATTTCCGATCTCACTCTTTCTTTCCCTTTTCTGTAACACGCTCTCTCTATCCCAAATTCTCTCACTGTTTCTCCCTGTCCACCTCTCTTTTTCTCTCTCCCTGTCTCTCATTCCCATTCTGATGTGTCCTTGATTGAAAAGTACCCTGACATATTGCAGCCTGACTGTTTAAACACACAGCAAGAAATCACATTTCTGGGGCATTTTTGATTTGCTAACCATCCAATTGTGGCTTGGAATGTATGGGTTAAATCTCGTTTCTCCATCTGAAAACTGTGAGTGTTTCAGATTGAGCAGTATATGGGATCAAAGGCTGATTCAGACAATGCTGCTTTGTGGAACGGTGTGATATCTTCACAGGGCAGGACATGGAGAAGTTTTGTTGGTTTGAATAAGGTGTAAATACGATTGTGTCGCCCCCCTCACAGACACACAGGATTGAAGCTGTTTACCATCAATGCCCTGAAAGAATGAAATGGTTCAACAAGGTGTGACTGACTTCAAACTCTTCAAACACATGAAGGACCCGGAGACTGGGACCAATACACAAAGCCCCGAGCCCAGACAGGCAAACCAGGTTTGTTCACAGATCACCCAGACACGTGTCCTGGTGTAAAATGGTCACCACGCATCTCATGTAAAATGGGTGCTCAATTTCACCCAAACTAATCCCACTGTCCCGCTCTCTCCCCACAGCCCAGTATCAATCCCAAACTAATCCCACTGCCCCGCTCTCTCCCCATAGTCCTGTATCAATCCCCAAACTAATCCCACTGTCCCGCTCTCTCCCCATAGTCCTGTATCAATCTCCAAACTAATCCCACTGCCCCGCTCTCTCCCTATAGTCCTGTATCAATCCCAAACTAATCCCACTGCCCCGCTCTCTCCCTATAGTCCTGTATCAATCCCAAACTAATCCCACTGTCCCGCTCTCTCCCCATAGTCCTGTATCAATTCCCAAGCTAATCCCACTGCCCCGCTCTATCCCCATACTCCTGTATCAATCCCCAAACAATCCCACTGCCCCGCTCTCTCCCCATAGTCCTGTATGAATCTCCAAACTAATCCCACTGCCCCGCTCTCTCCCCATAGTCCTGTATCAATCTCCAAACTAATCCCACTGCCCCGCTCTCTCCCCATAGTCCTGTATCAATCCCCAAACTAATCCCACTGCCCCGCTCTCTCCCCATAGCCCTGTATCAATCCTAAACTAATCCCACTGCCCCGCTCTCTCCCCATAGTCCTGTATCAATCCCCAAACTAATCCCACTGTCCCGCTCTCTCCTCATAGACCTGTATCAATCCCAAACTAACCCCACTGCCCCGCTCTCTCCCCATAGTCCTGTATCAATCCCCAAACTAATCCCACTGCCCCACTCTCTCCCCATAGTCCTGTATCAATCCCCAAACGAATCCCACTGTCCCGCTCTCTCCCCATAGTCCTGTATCAATCCCCAAACTAATCCCACTGCCCCGCTCTCTCCCCATAGTCCTGTATCAATCCCCAAACTAATCCCACTGCCCCGCTCTCTCCCCATAGCCCTGTATCAATCCCCAAACTAATCCAACTGCCCCGCTCTCTCCTCATAGTCCTGCATCAATCCCCAAACTAATCCCACTGCCCCGCTCTCTCCCCATAGCCCTGTATCAATCCCCAAACTAATCTCACTGCCCCACTCTCTCCACATAGTCCTGTATCAATCTCCAAACTAATCCCACTGCCCCGCTCTCTCCCCATAGTCCTGTATCAATCTCCAAACTAATCCCACTGCCCCGCTCTCTCCCCATAGTCCTGTATCAATCCCCAAACTAATCCCACTGCCCCGCTCTCTCCCCATAGTCCTGTATTAATCCCCAAACTAATCCCACTGCCCCTCTCTCTCCCCATACCCCTGTACCAATCCCCAAACTAATCCCACTGCCCCGCTCTCTCCCCATAGTCCAGTATCAATCCCCAAACAAATCCCACTGCCCCGCTCTCTCCCCATAGTCCTGTATCAATCCCCAAACTAATCCCACTGCCCCTCTCTCTCCCCATAGTCCTGTATCAATCCCCAAACTAATCCCACTGACCCGCTCTCTCCCCATAGTCCTGTATCAATCCCCAAACTAATCCCACTGCCCCGCTCTCTCCCCATAGTCCTGTATCAATCTCCAAACTAATCCCACTGCCCCGCTCTCTCCCCATAGTCCTGTATCAATCCCCAAACTAATCCTACTGCCCCGCTCTCTCCCCATAGTCCTGTATCAATCCCCAAACTAATCCCACTGCCCCGCTCTCTCCCCATAGTCCTGTATCAATCCCCAAACTAATCCCACTGCCCCGCTCTCTCACCATAGTCCTGTATCAATCCCCAAACTAATCCCACTGCCCCGCTCTCTCCCCATAGTCCTGTATCAATCCCCAAACTAATCCCACTGCCCCGCTCTCTCCCCATAGTCCTGTATCAATCCCCAAACTAATCCCACTGCCCCGCACTCTCCCCATAGCCCTGTATCAATCCCCAAACTAATCCCACTGCCCCGCTCTCTCCCCATCGTCCTGTATCAATCCCCAAACTAATCCCACTGCCCCGCTCTCTCCCCATAGTCCTGTATCAATCCCAGAATCGATACAGAAAGTGAGACAGACAGAGAGAGAGAGAGACACACACACACTCTCTCTCTCCCTCTCGCTCTCTCTCACTGTCTATCTCTCTGTCTCTCTCACTCTCTCTGTTCCTCTCTTTCACTCTGTCCCTCTCTCTGTCTCGCCCTATTTCTGTCTCTCTCTCTCTCTGTCTCTCTCTCTCACTCTGTATCTCTCTTTCTCGCACTTTCTCTCTTTCTGTCCCTCTCTCTGTTCCTCTCGCTCTCTCTCTCTCTCTCACTCTCTCTTTCCCTCTCTCTGTCCTTCTCCCTATCTCCCTCTCTCTCTCTGTGCCTCTCTCTCTCTCTCTGTCCTACAATCTCTATATCTCTGTCTCTCTCTCTCTCTCTCTCTTTCCCTGTGTTTCTCTCACTCTTTCTGTCTCTCTCCCTCTTTCTCTCTATCCCTCTCTCTCTCTATCCCCCTCTCTCTCTATCCCTCTCTTTCTCTCTCTGTCTCTCTCTCCTGCATTTTTCCATCACTTTCTCTCTCTGTCCCTCTCTCTGTCTCCCTCTCTCTCTCTATATATATATATAACTCTCTGTCTCTATCTCTCTCTCTCTATCTCTCTCACTCTCTCATTTTCTCACTCTCTGTCTATCTCTCTCTGTCTCTAACTCTCTGTCTCTCTGTCTCTCTCTCTCTCTTTCTCCGTCTCTTGCTCTCTCTCTCTCTGTCTCTCTGTCTCTCTCACTCACTCATTTTCTCTCTCTCTGTCTGTCTCTCTCTCTCTGTCTCTCTCTCTCTCTCTCTTTATCTGTTTCTCGCTCTCTCTCTCTGTCTCTCTCTCTCTCTGTGTCTCTGAGTTTCTCTCTCTGTCTCTCTCCTGTCTCTTTCCATCTTTCTCTCTCTCGCTCTGTCTCTCTGTCTCTCTCTCTAACTCTCTCTCTCACTGTCTCTCTCACTCTCTCTCTCTATCTATCTGTCTCTCTTTCTGTCGTCTCTCTGTCTCTGTCCCTCTCTCCCTATCTCTCTCTATCCCCCTTTCTCTCTGTCTGTTTCACTCTACCTCTCTCTGACACTCTCTGTCTCTCTCTGTCTCTCAGTCACACTCACTCTCTCTGTCTCTCTCTCTGCCTCGTTCTCTCGCTCTG
>NW_027252768.1:237500-255000 GCF_044704955.1 Pristiophorus japonicus
TCTCTGTCCCTCTATCTGTCTCTCTCTCTGTTTCTCCCTCTCTCTTTCTCTGTCTCTCCCCCTCTCTCAACATCCGTCTCTCTTCCTATCCCTCTCTCTCTCTATCACTCTCGCTCTCTGTCTCCCTCTCTCTCTCTCCTGTTTCTTTCCATCTCTTGCTCTCTCTTTCTTTCTCTCTATCCCCCCCACGCTCTCTCTCTCTCTGTCTCTCTATCTCTCTCTGTCTTTCTCTCTGTCTGTCTCTCTCTCTCTCTGTCTCATTCACTCCCTATCTCTCTCTCTCTGTCTCTCTCTCTCTCTGTCTCTCTCTCTCTGTGTCTCTGAGTTTCTCTCTGTCTCTCTGTATCTCTCTCCTGTCTCTTTCCATCGCTTTCTCTCTCTCGGTCTCTCTTTCTCTCTCACTGTCTCTCTCTCTCTGTCCCTCCCTCTGTTCCCCGCTCTCTCTCTCTGTCTCTCTCACTATTTCTGTCTCTCTCTCTCTCTCACTCTCCCTATCTCTCTCTATCCCTCTCTCTCTGTCTGTCTGTCTCTCTCCCCCTCTCTCTGACACTCTCTGCCTCTCTCTCTCTCTCTGTCACACTCACTCTCTCTGTCTCTCTCTCTCTCTCTCTCTCTGTCTTTCTTTCTCTCTCTGACTCTCTCTGTCTCTCTCTCTCTCTCTCCCTTTCTGTCTCTCACTCTGTGTGTGTGTCTCGCTCTCTCTCTCTAACCCTCTCTGTCTCTCTCTCTCTGACTCTATCTGTCTCTCTCTCTCGCTTCCTCTCTGTCTCTCTCTCAGTCTCTCTCTCCCTGTCTAAGTGTCTCTCCCTCTCTGTCTCTCTGTATGTATGTCTATCAATCCCCAAACTAATCCCACTGCCCCGCTCTCTCCCCATAGCCCTGTATCAATCCCAAACTAATCCCACTGCCCCGCTCTCTCCCCATAGTCCTGTATCAATCCCCAAACTAATCCCACTGTCCCGCTCTCTCCTTATAGACGTGTATCAATCCCAAACTAACCCCACTGCCCCGCTCTCTCCCCATAGTCCTGTATCAATCCCCAAACTAATCCCACTGCCCTGCTCTCTCCCCATAGTCCTGTATCAATCCTCAAACTAATCCCACTGCCCCGCTCTCTCCCCATAGTACTGTATCAATCCCCATAGTACTGTATCAATCCCCAAACTAATCCCACTGCCCCGCTCTCTCCCCATAGTCCTGTATCAATCCCCAAACTAATCCCACTGCCCCGCTCTCTCCCCATAGCCCTGTATCAATCCCAAAACTAATCTCACTGCCCCGCTCTCTCCCCATAGTCCTGTATCAATCTCCAAACTAATCCCACTGCCCCGCTCTCTCCCCATAGTCCTGTATCAATCTCCAAACTAATCCCACTGCCCCGCTCTCTCCCCATAGTCCTGTATCAATCCCCAAACTAATCCCACTGCGCCACTCTCTCCCCATACCCCTGTACCAATCCCCAAACTAATCCCACTGCCCCGCTCTCTCCCCATAGTCCTGTATCAATCCCCAAACTAATCCCACTGCCCCTCTCTCTCCCCATAGTCCTGTATCAATCCCCAGACTAATCCCACTGCCCCGCTCTCTCCCCATAGTCCTGTATCAATCTCCAAACTAATCCCACTGCCCCGCTCTCTCCCCATAGTCCTGTATCAATCTCTAAACTAATCCCACTGCCCCGCTCTCTCCCCATAGTCCTGTATCAATCTCCAAACTAATCCCACTGCCCCGCTCTCTCCCCATAGTCCTGTATCAATCTCCAAACTAATCCCACTGCCCCGCTCTCTCCCCATAGTCCTGTATCAATCCCCAAACGAATCCCACTGTCCCGCTCTCTCCCCATAGTCCTGTATCAATCCCCAAACTAATCCCACTGCCCTGCTCTCTCCCCATAGTCCTGTATCAATCCTCAAACTAATCCCACTGCCCCGCTCTCTCCCCATAGTACTGTATCAATCCCCAAACTAATCCCACTGCCCCGCTCTCTCCCCATAGTCCTGTATCAATCCCCAAACTAATCCCACTGCCCCGCTCTCTCCCCATAGCCCTGTATCAATCCCCAAACTAATCTCACTGCCCCGCTCTCTCCCCATAGTCCTGTATCAATCTCCAAACTAATCCCACTGCCCCGCTCTCTCCCCATAGTCCTGTATCAATCTCCAAACTAATCCCACTGCCCCGCTCTCTCCCCATAGTCCTGTATCAATCCCCAAACTAATCCCACTGCGCCACTCTCTCCCCATACCCCTGTACCAATCCCCAAACTAATCCCACTGCCCCGCTCTCTCCCCATAGTCCAGTATCAATCCCCAAACTAATCCCACTGCCCCACTCTCTCCCCATAGTCCTGTATCAATCCCCAAACTAATCCCACTGCCCCGCTCTCTCCCCATAGTCCTGTATCAATCCCCAAACTAATCCCACTGCCCCTCTCTCTCCCCATAGTCCTGTATCAATCCCCAGACTAATCCCACTGCCCCGCTCTCTCCCCATAGTCCTGTATCAATCTCCAAACTAATCCCACTGCCCCGCTCTCTCCCCATAGTCCTGTATCAATCCCCAAACTAATCCCACTGCCCCGCTCTCTCCCCATAGTCCTGTATCAATCCCCAAACTAATCCCACTGCCCCGCTCTCTCCCCATAGTCCTGTATCAATCCCCAAACTAATCCCACTGCCCCGCTCTCTCACCATAGTCCTGTATCAATCCCCAAACTAATCCCACTGCCCCGCTCTCTCCCCATAGTCCTGTATCAATCCCCAAACTAATCCCACTGCCCCGCTCTCTCCCCATAGTCCTGTATCAATCCCCAAACTAATCCCACTGCCCCGCACTCTCCCCATAGCCCTGTATCAATCCCCAAACTAATCCCACTGCCCCGCTCTCTCCCCATCGTCCTGTATCAATCCCCAAACTAATCCCACTGACCCGCTCTCTCCCCATAGTCCTGTATCAATCCCCAAACTAATCCCACTGCCCCGCTCTCTCCCCATAGTCCTGTATCAATCCCAGAATCGATACAGAAAGTGAGACAGACAGAGAGAGAGAGAGACACACACACACTCTCTCTCTCCCTCTCGCTCTCTCTCACTGTCTATCTCTCTGTCTCTCTCACTCTCTCTGTTCCTCTCTTTCACTCTGTCCCTCTCTCTGTCTCGCCCTATTTCTGTCTCTCTCTCTCTCTGTCTCTCTCTCACTCTGTATCTCTCTTTCTCGCTCTTTCTCTCTTTCTGTCCCTCTCTCTGTTCCTCTCGCTCTCTCTCTCTCTCTCCCTCTCTCTTTCCCTCTCTCTGTCCTTCTCCCTATCTCCCTCTCTCTCTCTGTGCCTCTCTCTCTCTCTCTGTCCTACAATCTCTATATCTCTGTCTCTCTCTCTCTCTTTCTCTTTCCCTGTGTTTCTCTCTCTCTTTCTGTCTCTCTCCCTATTTCTCTCTATCCCTCTCTCTCTCTATCCCCCTCTCTCTCTATCCCTCTCTTTCTCTCTCTGTCTCTCTCTCCTGCATTTTTCCATCACTCTCTCTCTCTGTCCCTCTCTCTGTCTCCCTCTCTCTATATATATATATATATTTAACTCTCTGTCTCTATTTCTCTCTCTCTATCTCTCTCACTCTCTCATTTTCTCACTCTCTGTCTATCTCTCACTCTCTGTCTCTGTCTCTCTCTCTCTCTTTCTCCGTCTCTTGCTCTCTCTCTCTGTCTCTCTGTCTCTCTCACTCACTCATTTTCTCTCTCTCTGTCTGTCTCTCTCTCTCTGTCTCTCTCTCTCTCTCTCTTTATCTGTTTCTCGCTCTCTCTCTCTCTCTCTCTCTCTCTTGTCTCTTTCCATCTTTCTCTCTCTCGCTCTGTCTCTCTGTCTCTCTCTCTAACTCTCTCTCTGTGTCTCTCTCACTCTCTCTCTCTATCTATCTGTCTCTCTTTCTGTCGTCTCTGTCTCTGTCCCTCTCTCCCTATCTCTCTCTATCCCCCTTTCTCTCTGTCTGTTTCACTCTACCTCTCTCTGACACTCTCTGTCTCTCTCTGTCTCTCAGTCACACTCACTCTCTCTGTCTCTCTCTCTGCCTCGTTCTCTCGCTCTGTCTCTCTCTCTGACTTGTTCTCTCTGTCTCTCTCTCTCGCTCTGTCTTTCTCCTTCTCTCTCTGTCTCTCTCTCTCGCTCTGTCTCTCTCCTTCTCTCTCTCTTTGTCTCATTCCCTCTCTGTCTCTCTCTTCCTATCTCTCTCTATCCCTCTCTCCCACTCTCCTGTCTCTTTCCATCTCTCTCTGTCTCTCTATCTGTCTGTCTCTCTCTCTTTCTCTGTCTCTGTCACTCTCTCTCTCTCCCTCTCTCTGTCCCTCTCTCTGTGTTTCTATCTCTGTCTCTCTCCCTCTCTCTCTCCTGTCTCTTTCCATCTCTCTCTCATTCTATCTCCCTCTCTCTTTCTCTCTCTCTGTCTCTCTCTCTCTGACAGCCTCGCTCTGTCTCTCTCTCTCTCTATCTGTTTCTATCTCTCTGTCTCTCGCTCTCTTTCTCTCTCCCTCTATCTCTGTCCCTCTATCTGTCTCTCTCTCTGTTTCTCCCTCTCTCTTTCTCTGTCTCTCCCCCTCTCTCAACATCCGTCTCTCTTCCTATCCCTCTCTCTCTCTATCACTCTCGCTCTCTGTCTCCCTCTCTCTCTCTCCTGTTTCTTTCCATCTCTTGCTCTCTCTTTCTTTCTCTCTATCCCCCCCACGCTCTCTCTCTCTCTGTCTCTCTATCTCTCTCTGTCTTTCTCTCTGTCTGTCTCTCTCTCTCTCTGTCTCATTCACTCCCTATCTCTCTCTCTCTGTCTCTCTCTCTCTCTGTCTCTCTCTCTCTGTGTCTCTGAGTTTCTCTCTGTCTCTCTGTATCTCTCTCCTGTCTCTTTCCATCGCTTTCTCTCTCTCGGTCTTTCTTTCTCTCTCACTGTCTCTCTCTCTCTGTCCCTCCCTCTGTTCCCCGCTCTCTCTCTCTGTCTCTCTCACTATTTCTGTCTCTCTCTCTCTCTCACTCTCCCTATCTCTCTCTATCCCTCTCTCTGTCTGTCTGTCTCTCTCCCCCTCTCTCTGACACTCTCTGCCTCTCTCTCTCTCTCTGTCACACTCACTCTCTCTGTCTCTCTCTCTCTCTCTCTCTCTCTGTCTTTCTTTCTCTCTCTGACTCTCTCTGTCTCTCTCTCTCTCTCTCTCCCTTTCTGTCTCTCACTCTGTGTGTGTGTCTCGCTCTCTCTCTCTAACCCTCTCTGTCTCTCTGTCTCTCTCTCTCTGACTCTATCTGTCTCTCTCTCTCGCTTCCTCTCTGTCTCTCTCTCAGTCTCTCTCTCCCTGTCTAAGTGTCTCTCCCTCTCTGTCTCTCTGTATGTATGTCTATCAATCCCCAAACTAATCCCACTGCCCCGCTCTCTCCCCATAGCCCTGTATCAATCCCAAACTAATCCCACTGCCCCGCTCTCTCCCCATAGCCCTGTATCAATCCCAAACTAATCCCACTGTCCCGCTCTCTCCCCATAGTCCTGTATCAATCCCCAAACTAATCCCACTGTCCCGCTCTCTCCTTATAGACGTGTATCAATCCCAAACTAACCCCACTGCCCCGCTCTCTCCCCATAGTCCTGTATCAATCCCCAAACTAATCCCACTGCCCCACTCTCTCCCCATAGTCCTGTATCAATCCCCAAACGAATCCCACTGTCCCGCTCTCTCCCCATAGTCCTGTATCAATCCCCAAACTAATCCCACTGCCCTGCTCTCTCCCCATAGTCCTGTATCAATCCTCAAACTAATCCCACTGCCCCGCTCTCTCCCCATAGTACTGTATCAATCCCCAAACTAATCCCACTGCCCCGCTCTCTCCCCATAGTCCTGTATCAATCCCCAAACTAATCCCACTGCCCCGCTCTCTCCCCATAGCACTGTATCAATCCCCAAACTAGTCCCACTGCCCCGCTCTCTCCCCATAGTCTTGTATCAATCCTCAAACTAATCCCACTGCCCCGCTCTCTCCCCATAGTACTGTATCAATCCCCAAACTAATCCCACTGCCCCGCTCTCTCCCCATAGTCCTGTATCAATCCCCAAACTAGTCCCACTGCCCCGCTCTCTCCCCATAGTACTGTATCAATCCCCAAACTAATCCCACTGCCCCGCTCTCTCCCCATAGTCCTGTATCAATCCCCAAACTAATCCCACTGCCCCGCTCTCTCCCCATAGTCCTGTATCAATCCCCAAACTAGTCCCACTGCCCCGC
Organism: Pristiophorus japonicus; assembly: GCF_044704955.1. Taxonomy (NCBI): domain Eukaryota; kingdom Metazoa; phylum Chordata; class Chondrichthyes; family Pristiophoridae; genus Pristiophorus; species Pristiophorus japonicus. Next base: position 243,742 of record NW_027252768.1, read on the forward strand.
TCTCTCCCCATAGTCCTGTATCAATCTCCAAACTAATCCCACTGCCCCGCTCTCTCCCCATAGTCCTGTATCAATCCCCAAACTAATCCCACTGCGCCACTCTCTCCCCATACCCCTGTACCAATCCCCAAACTAATCCCACTGCCCCGCTCTCTCCCCATAGTCCAGTATCAATCCCCAAACTAATCCCACTGCCCCGCTCTCTCCCCATAGTCCTGTATCAATCCCCAAACTAATCCCACTGCCCCTCTCTCTCCCCATAGTCCTGTATCAATCCCCAGACTAATCCCACTGCCCCGCTCTCTCCCCATAGTCCTGTATCAATCTCCAAACTAATCCCACTGCCCCGCTCTCTCCCCATAGTCCTGTATCAATCCCCAAACTAATCCCACTGCCCCGCTCTCTCCCCATAGTCCTGTATCAATCCCCAAACTAATCCCACTGCCCCGCTCTCTCCCCATAGTCCTGTATCAATCCCCAAACTAATCCCACTGCCCCGCTCTCTCACCATAGTCCTGTATCAATCCCCAAACTAATCCCACTGCCCCGCTCTCTCCCCATAGTCCTGTATCAATCCCCAAACTAATCCCACTGCCCCGCTCTCTCCCCATAGTCCTGTATCAATCCCCAAACTAATCCCACTGCCCCGCACTCTCCCCATAGCCCTGTATCAATCCCCAAACTAATCCCACTGCCCCGCTCTCTCCCCATCGTCCTGTATCAATCCCCAAACTAATCCCACTGACCCGCTCTCTCCCCATAGTCCTGTATCAATCCCCAAACTAATCCCACTGCCCCGCTCTCTCCCCATAGTCCTGTATCAATCCCAGAATCGATACAGAAAGTGAGACAGACAGAGAGAGAGAGAGACACACACACACACACTCTCTCTCTCCCTCTCGCTCTCTCTCACTGTCTATCTCTCTGTCTCTCTCACTCTCTCTGTTCCTCTCTTTCACTCTGTCCCTCTCTCTGTCTCGCCCTATTTCTGTCTCTCTCTCTCTCTGTCTCTCTCTCTCACTCTGTATCTCTCTTTCTCGCTCTTTCTCTCTTTCTGTCCCTCTCTCTGTTCCTCTCGCTCTCTCTCTCTCTCTCCCTCTCTCTTTCCCTCTCTCTGTCCTTCTCCCTATCTCCCTCTCACTCTCTGTGCCTCTCTCTCTCTCTCTGTCCTACAATCTCTATATCTCTGTCTCTCTCTCTCTCTCTCTCTTTCCCTGTGTTTCTCTCTCTCTTTCTGTCTCTCTCCCTCTTTCTCTCTGTCCCTCTCTCTCTCTATCCCCCTCTCTCTCTATCCCTCTCTTTCTCTCTCTGTCTCTCTCTCCTGCATTTTTCCATCACTCTCTCTCTCTGTCCCTCTCTCTGTCTCCCTCTCTCTATATATATATATATATATTTAACTCTCTGTCTCTATCTCTCTCTCTCTATCTCTCTCACTCTCTCATTTTCTCACTCTCTGTCTATCTCTCTCTGTCTCTAACTCTCTGTCTCTGTCTCTCTCTCTCTCTTTCTCCATCTCTTGCTCTCTCTCTCTGTCTCTCTGTCTCTCTCACTCACTCATTTTCTCTCTCTCTGTCTGTCTCTCTCTCTCTGTCTCTGTCTCTCTCTCTCTTTATCTGTTTCTCGCTCTCTCTCTCTGTCTCTCTCTCTCTCTGTGTCTCTGAGTTTCTCTCTCTCTCTCTCTCTCTTGTCTCTTTCCATCTTTCTCTCTCTCGATCTGTCTCTCTGTCTCTCTCTCTAACTCTCTCTCTCAGTGTCTCTCTCACTCTCTCTCTCTATCTATCTGTCTCTCTTTCTGTCGTCTCTCTGTCTCTGTCCCTCTCTCCCTATCTCTCTCTATCCCCCTTTCTCTCTGTCTGTTTCACTCTACCTCTCTCTGACACTCTCTGTCTCTCTCTGTCTCTCAGTCACACTCACTCTCTCTATCTCTCTCTCTGCCTCGTTCTCTCGCTCTGTCTCTCTCTCTGACTTGTTCTCTCTGTCTCTCTCTCTCGCTCTGTCTTTCTCCTTCTCTCTCTGTCTCTCTCTCTCGCTCTGTCTCTCTCCTTCTCTCTCTCTTTGTCTCATTCCCTCTCTGTCTCTCTCTTCCTATCTCTCTCTATCCCTCTCTGCCACTCTCCTGTCTCTTTCCATCTCTCTCTGTCTCTCTATCTGTCTGTCTCTCTCTCTTTCTCTGTCTCTGTCACTCTCTCTCTCTCCCTCTCTCTGTCCCTCTCTCTGTGTTTCTCTCTCTGTCTCTCTCCCTCTCTCTCTCCTGTCTCTTTCCATCTCTCTCTCATTCTATCTCCCTCTCTCTTTCTCTCTCTCTGTCTCTCTCTCTCTGACAGCCTCGCTCTGTCTCTCTCTCTCTCTATCTGTTTCTATCTCTCTGTCTCTCGCTCTCTTTCTCTCTCCCTCTATCTCTGTCCCTCTATCTGTCTCTCTCTCTGTTTCTCCCTCTCTCTTTCTCTGTCTCTCCCCCTCTCTCAACATCCGTCTCTCTTCCTATCCCTCTCTCTCTCTATCACTCTCGCTCTCTGTCTCCCTCTCTCTCTCTCCTGTTTCTTTCCATCTCTTGCTCTCTCTTTCTTTCTCTCTATCCCCCCCACGCTCTCTCTCTCTCTGTCTCTCTATCTCTCTCTGTCTTTCTCTCTGTCTGTCTCTCTCTCTCTCTGTCTCATTCACTCCCTATCTCTCTCTCTCTGTCTCTCTGTCTCTCTCTCTCTCTGTCTCTCTCTCTCTGTGTCTCTGAGTTTCTCTCTGTCTCTCTGTATCTCTCTCCTGTCTCTTTCCATCTCTTTCTCTCTCACTGTCTCTCTCTATCTGTCCCTCCCTCTGTTCCCCGCTCTCTCTCTCTGTCTCTCTCACTATTTCTGTCTCTCTCTCTCTCTCACTCTCCCTATCTCTCTCTATCCCTCTCTCTCTGTCTGTCTGTCTCTCTCCCCCTCTCTCTGACACTCTCTGCCTCTCTCTCTCTCTCTGTCACACTCACTCTCTCTGTCTCTCTCTCTCTCTCTCTCTCTCTTTCTTTCTCTCTCTGACTCTCTCTGTCTCTCTCTCTCTCTCCCTTTCTGTCTCTCACTCTGTGTGTGTGTCTCGCTCTCTCTCTCTAACCCTCTCTGTCTCTCTGTCTCTCTCTCTCTGACTCTATCTGTCTCTCTCTCTCGCTTCCTCTCTGTCTCTCTCTCAGTCTCTCTCTCCCTGTCTAAGTGTCTCTCCCTCTCTGTCTCTCTCTGTATGTATGTCTATCAATCCCCAAACTAATCCCACTGCCCCGCTCTCTCCCCATAGCCCTGCATCAATCCCTAAACTAATCCCACTGCCCCGCTCTCTCCCCATAGTCCTGTATCGATCCCCAAACTAATCCCACTGCCCCGCTCTCTCCCCATAGTCCTGTATCAATCCCCAAACTAATCCCACTGCCCCGCTCTCTCCCCATAGTCCTGTATCAATCTCCAAACTAATCCCACTGCCCCGCTCTCTCCCCATAGTCCTGTATCAATCCCCAAACTAATCCCACTGCCCCGCTCTCTCCCCACAGTCTGTATCAATCCCCAAACTAATCCCACTGCCCCGCTCTCTCCCCATAGCCCTGTATCAATCCCCAAACTAATCCCACTGCCCCGCGCTCTCCCCATACTCCTGTATCAATCCCAGAATCGATACAGAAAGTGAGACAGACAGAGAGAGAGAGAGAGAGAGACACACACACACCCACTCTCTCTATCTCCCTCTTGCTCTCTCTCACTGTCTCTCTCTCTCTGTCTCTCTCACTCTCTCTGTTCCTCTCTTTCACTCTGTCCCTCTCTCTGTCTCGCCCTATTTGTGACTCTCTCTCTCTCTCTCTGTCTCTCTCTCTCACTCTGTATCTCTCTTTCTCGCTCTTTCTCTCTCTCTGTCCCTCGCTCTGGTCCTCTCGCTCTCTCTCTCTCTCTCTCCCTCTCTCTTTCCCTCTCTCTGTCCTTCTACCTATCTCCCTCTCTCTCTGTGCCTCTCTCTCTCTCTGTCCTACAATCTCTATCTCTCTGTCTCTCTATCCCCTCTCTCTCTATCCCTCTCTTTCTCTCTCTCCTGCATTTTTCCATCACTCTCTCTCTCTGTCCCTCTCTCTGTCTCCCTCTCTATATATATATATATATAAAACTCTCTGTCTCTATCTCTCTATCTCTATCTCTCTCACTCTCTCACTCTCTCTCTCTATCTATCTGTCTCTCTTTCTGTCGTCTCTCTCTCTCTGTCCCTCTCTCCCTATCTCCCTTTCTCTCTGTCTGTTTCACTCTACCTCTCTCTGACACTCTCTGTCTCTCTCTGTCTCTCAGTCACACTCACTCTCTGTGTCTCTCTCTCTGCCTCGTTCTCTCGCTCTGTCTCTCTCTCTGACTTGTTCTCTCTGTCTCTCTCTCTCGCTCTGTCTTTCTCCTTCTCTCTCTGTCTCTCTCTCTTGCTCTGTCTCTCTCCTTCTCTCTCTCTCTCTGTCTCATTCCCTCTCTGTCTCTCTCTTCCTATCTCTCTCTATCCCTCTCTCCCACTCTCCTGTCTCTTTCCATCTCTCTCTTTCTCTCTATCTGTCTGTCTCTCTCTCTTTCTCTGTCTCTGTCACTCTCTCTCTCTCCCTCTCTCTGTCCCTCTCTCTGTGTTTCTCTCTCTGTCTCTCTCCCTCTCTCTCTCCTGTCTCTTTCCATCTCTCTCTCATTCTATTTCCCTCTCTCTTTCTCTCTCTCTGTCTCTCTCTCTCTGACAGCCTCGCTCTGTCTCTCTCTCTCTCTATCTGTTTCTATCTCTCTGTCTCTCGCTCTCTTTCTCTCTCCCTCTATCTCTGTCTCTCTATCTATCTCTCTCTCTCTGTTTCTCCCTCTCTCTCTCTCTGTCTCTCTCCCTCTCTCTGTGTTTCTCTCTCTCTTTCTCTGTCTCTCCCCCTCTCTCAACATCCGTCTCTCTTCCTATCCCTCTCTCTCTCTATCACTCTCGCTCTCTGTCTCCCTCTCTCTCTCTCCTGTTTCTTTCCATCTCTTGCTCTCTCTTTCTTTCTCTCTGTCCCCCCCACGCTCTCTCTCTCTCTGTCTCTCTATCTCTCTCTGTCTTTCTCTCTGTCTGTCTCTCTCTCTCTCTGTCTCATTCACTCACTATCTCTCTCTCTCTGTCTCTCTGTCTCTCTCTCTCTGTCTCTCTCTCTATCCCTCTCTCTCTATCCCTCTCTATCTATCCCTCTCTCTCACTCCCTCTCTCTCTCTCTCTGTCTCTCTCTCTCTGTGTCTCTGAGTTTCTCTCTGTCTCTCTGTATCTCTCTCCTGTCTCTTTCCATCTCTTTCTCTCTCTCGGTCTCTCTTTCTCTCTCACTGTCTCTCTCTCTCTGTCCCTCCCTCTGTTCCCCGCTCTCTCTCTCTGTCTCTCTCACTATTTCTGTCTCTCTCTCTCTCTCACTCTCCCTATCTCTCTCTATCCCTCTCTCTCTGTCTGTCTGTCTCTCTCCCCCTCTCTCTGACACTCTCTGCCTCTCTCTCTCTCTCTGTCACACTCACTCTCTCTGTCTCTCTCTCTCTCTCTCTCTCTCTGTCTTTCTTTCTCTCTCTGACTCTCTCTGTCTCTCTCTCTCTCTCTCCCTTTCTGTCTCTCACTCTGTGTGTGTGTCTCGCTCTCTCTCTCTAACCCTCTCTGTCTCTCTGTCTCTCTCTCTCTGACTCTATCTGTCTCTCTCTCTCGCTTCCCCTCTGTCTCTCTCTCAGTCTCTCTCTCCCTGTCTAAGTGTCTCTCCCTCTCTGTCTCTCTGTATGTATGTCTATCAATCCCCAAACTAATTCCACTGCCCCGCTCTCTCCCCATAGTCCTGTATCAATACCCAAACTAATCCCACTGCCCCGCTCTCTCCCCATAGTCCTGTATCAATCCCCAAACTAATCCCACTGCCCCGCTCTCTCCCCATAGCCCTGTATCAATCCCCAAACTAATCCCACTGTCCCGCTCTCTCCCCATAGTCCTGTATCAATCCCCAAACTAATCCCACTGCCCCGCTCTCTCCCCATAGTCCTGTATCAATCCCAAACTAATCCCACTGCCCCGCTCTCTCCCCATAGTCCTGTATCAATCCCCAAACTAATCCCATTGCCCCGCTCTCTCCCCATAGTCCTGTATCAATCCCCAAACTAATCCCACTGCCCCGCTCTCTCCCCATAGTCCTGTATCAATCCCCAAACTAATCCCACTGCCCCGCACTCTCCCCATAGTCCTCTATCAATCCCCAAACTAATCCCACTGACCCGCTCTCTCCCCATAGTCCTGTATCAATCCCAGAATCGATACAGAAAGTGAGACAGACAGAGAGAGAGAGAGAGACACACACACACACACTCTCTCTCTCTCCCTCTCGCTCTCTCTCACTGTCTCTCTCTCTGTCTCTCTCACTCTCTCTGTTCCTCTCTTTCACTCTGTCCCTCTCTCTGTCTCGACCTATTTGTGACTCTCTCTCTCTCTCTCTGTCTCTCTCTCTCACTCTGTATCTCTCTTTCTCGCTCTTTCTCTCTCTGTCCCTCTCTCTGTTCCTCTCGCTCTCTCTCTCTCTCCCTCTCTCTTTCCCTCTCTCTGTCCTTCTACCTATCTCCCTCTCTCTCTCTGTGCCTCTCTCTCTCTCTGTCCTACAATCTCTATCTCTCTGTCTCTCTCTCTCTCTCTCTCTTTCCCTGTGTTTCTCTCTCTCTTTCTGTCTCTCTCCCTCTTTCTCCCTATCCCTCTCTGCCTCTATCCCCCTCTCTCTCTATCCCTCTCTTTCTCTCTCTGTCTCTCTCTCCTGCATTTTTCCATCACTCTCTCTCTCTGTCCCTCTCTCTGTCTCCCTCTCTCTCTATATATATATAACTCTCTGTCTCTATCTCTCTCTCTCTATCTCTCTCACTCTCTCATTTTCTCACTCTCTGTCTATCTCTCTCTGTCTCTAACTCTCTGTCTCTCTGTCTCTCTCTCTCTCTTTCTCCGTTTCTTGCTCTCTCTCTCTGTCTCTCTGTCTCTCTCACTCACTCATTTTCTCTCTCTCTGTCTGTCTCTCTCTGTCTCTTTCTCTCTGTCTCTCTCTCTCTCTTTCTCCGTTTCTTGCTCTCTCTCTCTGTCTCTCTGTCTCTCTCACTCACTCATTTTCTCTCTCTCTGTCTGTCTCTCTCTGTCTCTATCTCTCTGTCTCTCTCTCTCTCTCTCTTTATCTGTTTCTCTCTCTCTCTCTCTCTCTCTCTGTCTCTCTCTCTCTCTGTGTCTCTGAGTTTCTCTCTCTCTCTCTCTCCTGTCTCTTTCCATCTTTCTCTCTCTCGCTCTGTCTCTCTCTCTATCTCTCTCTCACTGTCTCTCTCACTCTCTCTCTCTATCTGTCCTCTTTCTGTCGTCTCCCTCTCTCTGTCCCTCTCTCCCTATCTCTCTCTATCCCCCTTTCTCTCTGTCTGGTTTCACTCTACCTCTCTCTGACACTCTCTGTCTCTCTGAGTCTCTCAGTCACACTCACTCTCTCTGTCTCTCTCTCTGCCTCGTTCTCTCGCTCTGTCTCTCTCTCTGACTTGTTCTCTCTGTCTCTCTCTCTCTCGCTCTGTGTTTCTCCTTCTCTCTCTGTCTCTCTCTCTCGCTCTGTCTCTCTCCTTCTCTCTCTCTCTGTCTCACTCCCTCTCTGTCTCTCTCTTCCTATCTCTCTCTATCCCTCTCTCCCACTCTCCTGTCTCTTTCCATCTCTCTCTTTCTCTCTGTCTTTCTATCTGTCTGTCTCTCTCTCTTTCTCTGTCTCTGTCACTCTCTCTCTCTCCCTCTCTTTGTCCCTCTCTCTGTGTTTCTCTCTCTGTCTCTCTCCCTCTCTCTCTCCTGTCTCTTTCCATCTCTCTCTCAATCTATCTCCCTCTCTCTTTCTCTCTCTCTGTCTCTCTCTCTCTGACAGCCTCGCTCTGTCTCTCTCTCTCTCTATCTGTTTCTATCTCTCTGTCTCTCGCTCTCTTTCTCTGTCTCTCTATCTCTGTCTCTCTATCTGTCTCTCTCACTCTGTTTCTCCCTCTCTCTCTCTCTGTCTCTCTCCCTCTCTCTGTGTTTCTCCCTCTCTTTCTCTGTCTCTCCCCCTCTCTCAACATCCGTCTCTCTTCCTATCCCTCTCTCTCTCTATCACTCTCGCTCTCTGTCTCCCTCTCTCTCTCTCTCCTGTTTCGTTCCATCTCTTGCTCTCTCTTTTTTTCTCTCTGTCCCCCCCACGCTCTCCCTCTCTCTGTCTCTCTCTCTAACTCTCTATCTCTCTCTGTCTTTTTCTCCGTCCCTCTCTCTCTCTGTCTCTCTCTCTCTCTCTGTCTCATTCACTCCCTATCTCTCTCTCTCTGTCTCTCTGTCTCTCTCTCTCTCTGTCTCTCTCTCTATCCCTCTCTCTCTATCCCTCTCTCTCACTCCCTCTCTCTCTCTCTGTCTCTCTCTCTCTGTGTCTCCGAGTTTCTCTCTGTCTCTCTGTATCTCTCTCCTGTCTCTTTTCATCTCTTTCTCTCTCTCGGTCTCTCTTTCTCTCTCACTGTCTCTCTCTCTCTGTCCCTCCCTCTGTTCCCCGCTCTCTCTCTCTGTCTCTCTCACTATTTCTGTCTCTCTCTCTCTCTCACTCTCCCTATCTCTCTCTATCCCTCTCTCTCTGTCTGTCTGTCTCTCTCCCCCTCTCTCTGACACTCTCTGCCTCTCTCTCTCTCTCTGTCACACTCACTCTCTCTGTCTCTCTCTCTCTCCCTCTCTGTCTTTCTTTCTCTCTCTGACTCTCTCTGTCTCTCTCTCTCTCTCTCCCTTTCTGTCTCTCACTCTCTGTGTGTGTCTCGCTCTCTCTCTCTGACCCTCTCTGTCTCTCTGTCTCTCTCTGACTCTATCTGTGTCTCTCTCTCTCTTCCTCTCTGTCTCTCTTTCAGTCTCTCTCTCCCTGTCTAAGTGTCTCTCCCTCTCTGTCTCTCTCTCTCTCTCTCCCTTTCTGTCTCTCACTCTCTGTGTGTGTCTCGCTCTCTCTCTCTGACCCTCTCTGTCTCTCTGTCTCTCTCTCTCTGACTCTATCTGTCTCTCTCTCTCTCTTCCTCTCTGTCTCTCTCTCAGTCTCTCTCTCCCTGTCTAAGTGTCTCTCCCTCTCTGTCTCTCTCTGTCTGTATGTCTATCAATCCCTAAACTAATCCCACTGCCCTGCTCTCTCCCCATAGCCCTGTATCAATCTCTAAACTAATCCCACTGCCTCGCTCTCTCCCCATAGTCCTGTATCAATCCCCAAACTAATCCCACTGCCCCGCTCTCTCCCCATAGTCCTGTATCAATCCCCAAACTAATCCCACTGCCCCGCTCTCTCCCCATAGTCCTGTATCAATCTCCAAACTAATCCCACTGCCCCGCTCTCTCCCCATAGTCCTGTATCAATCCCCAAACTAATCCCACTGCCCCGCTCTCTCCCCATAGTCCTGTATCAATCTCCAAACTAATCCCACTGCCCCGCTCTCTCCCCATAGTCCTGTATCAATCCCCAAACTAATCCCACAGCCCCGCTCTCCCCATAGTCCTGTATCAATCCCCAAACTAATCCCACTGCCCCGCTCTCTCCCCATAGTCCTGTATCAATCCCCAAACTAATCCCACTGCCCCGCTCTCTCCCCATAGTCCTGTATCAATCCCCAAACTAATCCCACTGCCCTGCTCTCTCCCCATAGCCCTGTATCAATCCCTAAACTAATTCCACTGCCCCGCTCTCTCCCCATAGTCCTGTATCAATCCCTAAACTAATCCCACTGCCCCGCTCTCTCCCCATAGCCCTGCTTCAATCCCTGAACTTATCCCAATGCCCCGCTCTCTCCCGATAGCCCTGTATCATTCCCCAAAATAATCCCACTGCCCCGCTCTCTCCCCATAGTCCTGCATCAATCCCCAAACTAATCCCACTGCCTCGCTCTCTCCCCATAGTCCTGCATCAATCCCCAAACTAATCCCACTGCCTCGCTCTCTCCCCATAGTCCTGTATCAATCCCCAAACTAATCCCACTGCCCCGCTCTCTCCCCATAGACCTGTATCAGTCCCCAAACTAATCCCACTGCCCCGCTCTCTCCCCATAGCCCTGTATCAATCCCCAAACTAATCCCACTGTCCCGCTCTCTCCCCATAGTCCTGTATCAATCGCAAACTAATCCCACTGCCCCGCTCTCTTCCCATAGTCCTGTATCAATCCCCAAACTAATCCCACTGCCCCGCTCTCTCCCCATAGTCCTGTATCAATCCCCAAACTAATCCCACTGCCCCGCTCTCTCCCCATAGTCCTGTATCAATCCCCAAACTAATCCCACTGCACCGCTCTCTCCCCATAGTCCTGTATCAATCGCAAACTAATCCCACTGCCCCGCTCTCTTCCCACAGTCCTGTATCAATCGCAAACTAATCCCACTGCCCCGCTCTCTCCCCATAGTCCTGTATCAATCGCAAACTAATCCCACTGCCCTGCTCTCTCCTCATAGTCCTGTATCAATCCCCAAACTAATCCCACTGCCCCGCTCTCTCCCCATAGTCCTGTATCAATCCCCAAACTAATCCCACTGCCCCGCTCTCTCCCCATAGTCCTGTATCAATCCCCAAACTAATCCCACTGCCCCGCTCTCTCCCCATAGTCCTGTATCAATCTCCAAACTAATCCCACTGCCCCGCTCTCTCCCCATAGTCCTGTATCAATTCCCAAACTAATCCCACTGCCCCGCTCTCTCCCCATAGTCCTGCATCAATCCCCAAACTAATCCCACTGCCCCGCTCTCTCCCCATAGTCCTGTATCAATCTCCAAACTAATCCCACTGCCCCGCTCTCTCCCCATAGTCCTGTATCAATCCCCAAACTAATCCCACTGCCCCGCTCTCTCCCCATAGTCCTGTATCAATCCCCAAACTAATCCCACTGCCCCGCTCTCTCCCCATAGCCCTGTATCAATCCCCAAACTAATCCCACTGCCCCGCTCTCTCCCCATAGCCCTGTATCAATCTCCAAACGAGCTCTCTCTCTGTCTCTCTCTGTCTCTCTCTCTCTCTCTGTCTCTCTGTCTCACTCTATCGCTCTCTCTGTCTCTCTCTGTCTGTCTCCCTCCCTCTGTCTCTAGCTCTCTGTCTGTCTCTTTCTATCTCACTCTCTCTCTCTGTCTCACTCATTCTGTCTGTCTCTCTCTCTCTCTCTCTGTACCTGTCTCTCGCTCCCTCTCTCTCTCTCTGTCACTCTCTTGGTCTTTCTGTCTCTCCCTGTCTGTCTCTGTCTTTTCCCCTCTCGCTCTCTCACTCTGTCTGTGCTTCTCTCTCTC
>NW_027252768.1:260000-297500 GCF_044704955.1 Pristiophorus japonicus
TGATTCTTTCTCTCTCTCTGTGTCTCTCTCTGACTTTATCTCCGTCTTTCCCTCACTCTCTCTATCTCTGTCTCTATCTCTCTCTCTGCCTCTGTCTCTCTCTCTCTCTCTTTCTGTTTGTATCTCTCTGCCTTTCTCTCTCTGCCACTCTCTCTCTCTCTCTCTGCTTCTGTCTCTCTCACCCTCTTTCTCTGAGTCTCTCTCTCTCTATCTCTCTCTCCCACAATCTCTGTCTCTCTCTCTCTCTGTCTCTCTCTCTCGCTCTGTCTGTCTGCCTATCTCTGTCTCTCTCTGTCTTTCCGTGTCTTTCTCCCTCTCTCTCTCTCGTCTCTGTTTCTCTCTCTCTCTCTATCGCTCTGTCTCTCTCTCTCTCTGTCTCTCTTCCCCTCTAACTCGCTCTCTCTCTCTGTCTCGCTCTGTCTCTCTCTGTCTCTCTCTCTGTCTTTCTGCCCATCTCTCTCTCTCTCCCATGGTCTCTGTTTCTCTCTATCTTTCCCTCTCAGTTTTTCTGTCTCTCTCTCTCTCCCTCTTACTCTGTCTCTCCCTCTATTTCTCTGTATATCTCCCTGTCTTTATCTCTATCTTTCCCTCTCTCTATCAATCTCTCTCTCTATCAATCTCTCTCTCTCTCTGTCATTCTCTCTCTTTGTCTCTCTCTCTCTTTGTCTCTCTCTCTCTGTCTCTCTTTCTCTTTCTCTGTCCCTCTCTCTCACTCTCTCTGTGTTTCTCTCTCTTTCTCTCTCTCGCTCTCTGTCTCTCTCTCTCTCTCTCTCTCTCTGCCTCTATCTCTCTCCCTCTGTCTATCTGTCTCTCTTTCACTCTCTCTCTGTGTCTTTCGCTCTCTCTCTCTGTCTTTCTCTCAGTCTCTGGATCTCTCTCTCTCTCACTCTGTTTCTCTCTCTATGTATTTCTCGCTGTCTTTATCTCCGTCTTTCCCTCTCTATGAATCTCCCTCTCTGTCTCTCTCTCTCTCTCTCTCTCTCTCTCTCTCCTCTGTCTCTCTCTCTCTCTCTCTCTCACTCTGTCTCTCTCATTCTGTCTGTCTCTCTTTCTCTCTTTGCCTCTGTCTCTGTCTCCGTCTCTCTCTTTCTCTGTCTCTCTCTGTCTCTCTCTCTCTCTCCTCTCTCTCTCTCACTCTGTCTCTCTCATTCTGTCTGTCTCTCTTTCTCTCTTTGCCTCTGTCTCTGTCTCCGTCTCTCTCTTTCTCTGTCTCTCTCTCTCTCTCTCTCTCTCTGTTTGTCTCGCTCTGCCTGTCTCTCTCTCTCTGTCTGTCTCTCTCTCTCTGCGTCTTTCTCTCTCTCTGCCTCTGTCTCTCTCACCCTCTCTCTCTGAGTCTCTCTCTATCGCTCTCCGTCTCTCCGTCTCTCTCTGTCTCTCTCTCTCTGCATCTCTCTAAAAACGCTGCCTCTATCACTCTGTCTCTCTTGCTCCCTCTCTCTGTCTCTCTCGCTCTGTATTTTTCACTGTCTCTCTCTCACTCTCTATCTCTCTTCATCTGCTTATCTCTGACTCTCTCTCTCTCCCTCTCTCTCTGCCTCTCTCTCTCTGTCTGTCTCTCTCTCTCTCACACTCTCTATCTCTCTCCATCTGCTTATCTCTGACTCTCTCTCTCTCTCTCTCTGTCTCTCTCTCTCTCTATCTCTATCTCTCTCTCGCTCTCTCTATGTCTCCCTCTCTCTCTGTGCCTCTCTCCCTCTCTATATCTCTCTCTCTCTATCTGTGTCTATCTCTATCTTTCTCCCTCTCTCGCTCTCTGTCTCTCTCGGTCTCTCTCTCTCACACTATCTCTCTCTCTCTCTACTCGCTCTCCCTCTCCTTCTCTCCATCTCTGTCTCTCCATCTCTGTCTCTCTCTCTCGCGCTCTCACGTTCTGTCTCTCTGTCTCAATCTGTCTCTCTCTCTCTCTGTCTTTCTCTCTCTTTGTCTCTCACTTTCTCTCTGTCTCTCTCTCTATCTGTCTCACTCTCTCACTCCCTGTCTCTCTCTATTTCTCACTCTCGCTCTGTCTCTCCCTCTCTCTCCCTCTCGATCTCCGTCTTTCTTTCTTTCTCTCTCTCTCTCTCTCTCTATCGCCCTATCTTTCTGTCTCTCTCTCTCTCTCACTCTCTCTCTGTTTCTCTCCTTCTCTCTCTCTATTTCTGTCTCTCTATCTCTCTGTCTTTCACTCTCTCTCTGTCTCTCACTCTGTCTCTCTCTCTCTCTCGCTCTCTGTCTCTCTCTTTCTCTGCCTGTCTCTCTGTCTCTCTGTTTTTCTCTCCATCTTTCCCTCTCTGTCCCTCTCTCCCTCTCGCTCTGTCACTCTCTCTCTCTGTATCTCTCCGTGTCTTAATCTCCATCTTTCCCTCTCACCTATCAATCTCTCTCTCTCTCTCTGTCTCTCTATCTGTCTTTCCCTCTCTCTATCTGTCGATCTCTCTCTATGTCTTTCTCTCTGTCTTTCTCTCTATCTCTCTCTCTCTGCCTGTCTCTCCGTCTCTCTCTCTCTCTTTCACTTTCTCCCTGTCTCTCTCTCTCTCTCTAGCTCTGTATTTTTCTCTGTCTATCTCTCTCTCGCTCTCTCATCTTCACTCTCTGAGTCTCTCTCTATCTCGCTTCATCTCTCCCTCTCGCTCTGTCTCTCTCTCTCTCTCTCTGTATCTCTCTATAATTCTGTCTCTCTGTCTCTCTCTGTCTGTCTGCCTATCTCTGTCTCTCTCTCTCTCTGTCTCTCTCTCTCTGTTTCGGTTTCTCTCTCCATCTTTCCCTCTCTCTCTGTCTCCCTCTCACTCTCGCTCTGTCTCTCTCTCTCTCTCTGTATCTTTCCATGTCTTTATCTCCGTCTTTCCCTCTCTCGCTATCAATCTCTCTATATCTGTCTCTTTTTCTGTCTCTCTCTGTCTCTCTCTCTCTCTCTCTCTATCTCTGTCTCTCTCTCGCGCGCTCTCTGACTCTCCATCTCTATCTCTCTCTGTCTCTGACTCTCTCTCTCAGTCTTTCTCTCTGTCTTTCTTTCGCTCTCTCTGTCTCTCTCTTTCTCTCTCCCTGCCCCTCCCTGTTCCTCTCGCTCTCTCTCTCTCTCTTCCTCACTCTGTCCCTCTCCCAGGGCAGGTACAGGGGTTTAGATAGAGAATAAAGCTCCCTCTACACTGTCCCATCAAACACTCCCAGGGCAGGTACAGGGAGTTAGATACAGAGTAAAGCTCCCTCTACACTGTCCCATCAAACACTCCCAGGGCAGGTACAGGGGGTTAGATACAGAGTAAAGCTCCCTCTACACTGTCCCATCAAACACTCCCAGGGCAGGTACACGGGGTTAGATACAGAGTAAAGCTCCCTCTACACTGTCCCATCAAACACTCCCAGGGCAGGTACAGGGGGTTAGATACAGAGTAAAGCTCCCTCTACACTGTCCCATCAAACACTCCCAGGGCAGGTACACGGGGTTAGATACAGAGTAAAGCTCCCTCTACACAGTCCCATCAAACACTCCCAGGGCAGGTACAGGGTGTTAGATACAGAGTAAAGCTCCCTGTACACTGTCCCATCAAACACTCCCAGGGCAGGTACAGGGGGTTAGATACAGAGTAAAGCTCCCTCTACACAGTCCCATCAAACACTCCCAGGGCAGGTACAGCACGGGGTTAGATACAGAGTAAAGCTCCCTCTACACTGTCCCATCAAACACTCCCAGGGCAGGTACAGCACGGGGTTAGATACAGAGTAAAGCTCTCTCTACACTGTCCCATCAAACACTCCCAGGGCAGGTACAGCACGGGGTTAGATACAGAGATAAGAACATATGTAATAGGAGCAGGAGCCTGCTCCACCATTTAATACGATCATGTCTGATCCAATCATGGACTCAGCTCCACTTCCCTGCCCGCTCCCTATAAACCCTTATCCCTTATCGGTTAAGGGACTGTCTATCTCTGTCTTAAATATATTCAATGTCCCAGCTTCCACAGCTCTCTGAGGCAGCGAGTTCCACAGATTTACAACCCTCTGAGAGAAGAAATTCCTCCTCATCTCAGTTTTAAATGGGCGGCCCCTTATTCTAAGACCATGCCCCCTAGTTCTAGTCTCCCCCATCAGTGGGAACATCCTCTCTGTATCCACCTTGTCGACCCCCTCATTATCTTATCCGTTTCGTTAGTTAGTTACCTGCGGTCTTATAGTTAATTACATTTGGAGAGAGCACCTCTCTGTTTGTCTCTCTGTCTCACTCCCTCTATCTCCCTCTCCCACTCTCCCTCTCTCCAACTCTATCTCTCCCATTCTGTCTCGCTACCTCTCTCTCCCTCTGTCTCTGTCTCTCTCCCTCTCTCCCACTCTGTATCGCTTCATCGCTCTCTCTCTCGCTTTCTCTCTCTCTCTGTTTCTCTCCCTCTCTCTCTACCTCTCTCTCTCCCGCTCTCTCTCTATTGTTCTCTCCGTCTCTCTATCTCTCTCCGTCTCTCTCTGTCTCGCTCTCTCTCTCACACTGTATCCCTCCCTCTTTCTCCCTCCCTCTCTCTCTCTCTGTTCCTCCCTCTCTCTCTCAATCTCTGTCTCGCTTTCGCACTCTCTCACAATATCTCTCTCTCTCGCTCTCTCTCTGTCTCTCTATCTCTCTGCCTCTCAATCCCTGTCTCTCTCTCGCACTCTCATGTTCTGTCTCTCTCTCTGTCTCTCTCTGTCTCTTTCTCTCTCTGTCTTTCTCTCTCTCTGTTTCTCACTTTCTCTCTTATCTGTCTTTCCCTTTATCTCTCTCGGTCTCATGACCTGTCTCTCTCTCTCTCTCTCTCTCTCGCTCTGTCTCTGTCTCTCTCTCCCTCTCTATCTCCATCTCTCTCTCTCTCTCCTCTCTCTCTCTCTCTGTCTCTCTCTCTCTCTCCCTCTCTATCTCCATCTCTCTCTCTCTGTCTCTCTCTCTCTGTCTCTCCCTGTCTCCCTCAGTCTCTCGGACTCTGTAACAAGAGACTTGGTATAAAATGGTCACCACGCATCTCGTAAAATGGCTGCTCAATCTCACACAAACTAATCCCACTGTCCCGCTCTCTCCCCATAGCCCTGTATCAATCCCCAAACTAATCCCACTGCCCCGCTCTCTCCCCATAGTCCTGTATCAATCTCCAAACTAATCCCACTGTCCCGCTCTCTCCCCATAGTCCTGTATCAATCCCCAAACTAATCCCACTGCCCCGCTCTCTCCCCATAGTCCTGTATCAATCCCCAAACTAATCCCACTGTCCCGCTCTCTCCCCATAGTCCTGTATCAATCCCCAAACTAATCCCACTGCCCCGCTCTCTCTCCATAGTCCTGTATCAATCCTCAAACTAATCCCACTGCCCCGCTCTCTCCCCATAGTCCTGTATCAATCCCCAAACTAATCCCACTGCCCCGCTCTCTCCCCACAGCCCTGTATCAATCTCCAAACTAATCCCACTACCCCGCTCTCTCCCCATAGTCCTGTATCAATCCCCAAATAAATCCCACTGCCCCGCTCTCTCCCCATTGTCCTGTATCAATCCCCAAACTAATCCCACTGCCCCGCTCTCTCTCCATAGTCCTGTATCAATCCCCAAACTAATCCCACTGCCCCGCTCTCTCCCCATAGTCCTGTATCAATCTCCAAACTAATCCCACTGCCCCGCTCTCTCCCCATAGTCCTGTATCAATCTCCAAACTAATCCCACTACCCCGCTCTCTACCCATAGTCCTGTATCAATCCCCAAACTAATCCCACTGCCCCGCTCTCTCCCCATAGTCCTGTATCAATCCCCAAACTAATCCCACTGCCCCTCTCTCTCCCCATAGTCCTGTATCAATCCCCAAACTAATCCCACTGCCCCGCTCTCTCCCCATAGTCCTGTATCAATCCCCAAACTAATCCCACTGCCCCGCTCTCTCCCCATAGTCCTGTATCAATCCCCAAACTAATCCCACTGCCCCACTCTCTCCCCATAGTCCTGTATCAATCTCCAAACGAATCCCACTGCCCCGCGCTCTCCCCATAGTCCTGTATCAATCCTCAAACTAATCCCACTGCCCCACTCTCTCTCCATAGTCCTGTATCAATCCCCAAACTAATCACACTGCCCCGCTCTCTCCCCATAGTCCTGTATCAATCCCCAAACTAATCCCACTGCCCCGCTCTCTCTCCATAGTCCTGCATCAATCCCCAAACTAATCCCACTGCCCCCTCTCTCCCCATAGTCCTGTATCAATCCCCAAACTAATCCCACTGCCCCGCTCTCTCCCCATAGTCCTGTATCAATCTCCAAACTAATCTCACTGCCCCGCTCTCTCCCCATAGTCCTGTATCAATCTCCAAACTAATCCCACTGCCCCGCTCTCTCCCCATAGTCCTGTATCAATCTCCAAACAAATCCCACTGCCCCGCTCTCTCCCCTTAGCCTTGTATCAATCTCCAAACTAATCCCATTGCCCCACTCTCTCCCCTTAGCCTTGTATCAATCTCCAAACTAATCCCACTGCCCCGCTCTCTCCCCATAGTCCTGTATCAATCCCCAAACTAATCCCACTGCCCCGCTCTCTCCCCATAGTCCTGTATCAATCCCCAAACTAATCCCACTGTCCCACTCTCTCCCCATAGTCCTGTATCAATCTCCAAACTAATCCCACTGCCGCACTCTCTCCCCATAGCCCTGAATCAATCCCCAAACTAATCCCACTGCCCCGCTCTCTCCCCATAATCCTGTATCAATCCCCAAACTAATCCCACTGCCCCGCTCTCTCCCCATAGTCCTGTATCAATCCCCAAACTAATCCCACTGCCCCGCTCTCTCCCCATAGTCCTGTATCAATCCCCAAACTAATCCCACTGCCCCGCTCTCTCCCCATAGTCCTGTATCAATCCCCAAACTAATCCCACTGCCCCACTCTCTCTCCATAGTCCTGTATCAATCCCCAAACTAATCCCACTGCCCCGCTCTCTCCCCATAGTCCTGTATCAATCGCAAACTAATCCCACTGCCCCGCTCTCTCCCCATAGTCCTGTATCAATCCCCAAACTAATCCCACTGCCCCGCTCACTCCCCATTGTCCTGTATCAATCTCCAAACTAATCCCACTGCCCCGCTCTCTCCCCATAGTCCTGTATCAATCGCAAACTAATCCCACTGCCCCGCTCTCTCCCCATAGTCCTGTATCAATCCCCAAACTAATCCCACTGCCCCGCTCACTCCCCATTGTCCTGTATCAATCTCCAAACTAATCCCACTGCCCCGCTCTCTCCCCATAGTCCTGTATCAATCCCCAAACTAATCCCACTGTCCCACTCTCTCCCCATAGTCCTGTATCAATCTCCAAACTAATCCCACTGCCGCACTCTCTCCCCATAGCCCTGAATCAATCCCCAAACTAATCCCACTGCCCCGCTCTCTCCCCATAATCCTGTATCAATCCCCAAACTAATCCCACTGCCCCGCTCTCTCCCCATAGTCCTGTATCAATCCCCAAACTAATCCCACTGCCCCGCTCTCTCCCCATAGTCCTGTATCAATCCCCAAACTAATCCCACTGCCCCGCTCTCTCCCCATAGTCCTGTATCAATCCCCAAACTAATCCCACTGCCCCACTCTCTCTCCATAGTCCTGTATCAATCCCCAAACTAATCCCACTGCCCCGCTCTCTCCCCATAGTCCTGTATCAATCGCAAACTAATCCCACTGCCCCGCTCTCTCCCCATAGTCCTGTATCAATCCCCAAACTAATCCCACTGCCCCGCTCACTCCCCATTGTCCTGTATCAATCTCCAAACTAATCCCACTGCCCCGCTCTCTCCTCATAGTCCTGTATCAATCCCCAAACTAATCCCACTGCCCCGCTCTCTTCCCATAGTCCTGTATCAATCCCCAAACTAATCCCACTGCCCCGCTCTCTCCCCATAGTCCTGTATCAATCCCCAAACTAATCCCACTGCCCCGCTCTCACCCCATAGTCCTGTATCAATCCCCAAACTAATCCCACTGCCCCACTCTCTCTCCATAGTCCTGTATCAATCCCCAAACTAATCCCACTGCCCCGCTCTCTCTCCATCGTCCTGTATCAATCCCCAAACTAATCCCACTGCCCCCCTCTCTCCCCATCGTCCTGTATCAATCTCCAAACTAATCCCACTGCCCCGCTCTCTCCCCATAGTCCTGTATCAATCCCCAAACTAATCCCACTGTCCCACTCTCTCCCCATAGTCTTGTATCAATCTCCAAACTAATCCCACTGCCCCTCTCTCCCCATAGTCCTGTATCAATCTCCAAACAAATCCCACTGCCCCGCTCTCTCCCCTTAGCCTTGTATCAATCTCCAAACTAATCCCACTGCCCCACTCTCTCCCCATAGTCCTGTATCAATCCCCAACCTAATCCCACTGCCCCGCTCTATCCCCATAGTCCTGTATCAATCCCCAAACTAATCCCACTGCCCCGCTCTCTCCCCATAGTCCTGTATCAATCCCCAAACTAATCCCACTGCCCCGCTCTCTCCCCATAGTCCTGTATCAATCCCCAAACTAATCCCACTGCCCCGCTCTCTCCCCATAGTCCTGTATCAATCCCCAAACTAATCCCACTGCCCCGCTCTCTCCCCATAGTCCTGTATCAATCCCCAAACTAATCCCACTGCCCCACTCTCTCTCCATAGTCCTGTTTCAATCCCCAAACTAATCCCACTGCCCCTCTCTCTCCCCATAGTCCTGTATCAATCTCCAAACTAATCTCACTGCCCCGCTCTCTCCCCATAGTCCTGTATCAATCTCCAAACTAATCCCACTGCCCCGCTCTCTCTCCATAGTCCTGTATCAATCCCCAAACTAATCCCACTGCCCCGCTCTCTCCCCACAGTCCTGTATCAATCCCCAAACTAATCCCACTGCCCCGCTCTCTCCCCACAGTCCTGTATGAATCTCCAAACAAATCTCACTGCCCCACTCTCTCCCCTTAGCCTTGTATCAATCTCCAAACTAATCCCACTGCCCCCGCTCTCTCCCCATAGTCCTGTATCAATCCCCAAACTAATCCCACTGTCCCACTCTCTCCCATAGTCTTGTATCAATCTCCAAACTAATCCCACTGCCCCTCTCTCCCCATAGTCCTGTATCAATCTCCAAACTAATCCCACTGCCCCTCTCTCCCCATAGTCCTGTATCAATCCCCAAACTAATCCCACTGCCCCGCTCTCTCCCCATAGTCCTGTTTCAATCCCCAAACAAATCCCACTGCACCGCTCTCTCCCTATAGTCCTGTATCAATCCCCAAACTAATCCCACTGCCCCGCTCTCTCCACATAGTCCTGTATCAATCCCCAAACTAATCCCACAGCCCCGCTCTCCCCATAGTCCTGTATCACTCCCCAAACTAATGCCACTGCCCCGCTCTCTCCCCATAGTCCTGTATCAATCCCCAAACTAATCCCACTGCCCTGCTCTCTCCCCATAGTCCTGTATCAATCTCCAAACTAATCCCACTGCCCCGCTCTCTCCCCATCGCCCTGTATCAAACCCCAAACTAATCCCACTGCCCCGCTCTCTCCCCATAGTCCTGTATCAATCCCCAAACTCTCTTTGACTCTCTCTGTATCACTCGCTCTCTCCCTATCTCTCTCTATTCCCCTAACTCTCTCTCTCTGACTCTCTCTGTCTGTCTCTCCCTCTCTCTCTTTGACTCTCTCTGTATCACTCTCTCTCTCCCTATCTCTCTCTATCCCCCGAACTCTCTCTCTCTGACTCTCTCTGTCTCTCTCTCTCTCTCTGACTCTCTCTGTCTCTCTCACTCTCTGACTCTCTCCGTCTCTCTCTGTCTCGCTCTCTCTCTGACTCTCGCTGTCTCTCTCTCTCTGACTCTCTCTGTCTCTCTCTCACTCTCTTGTCACTCTCTATCTCTCTCTCTCTCCCTCTCTGTCTCTCTCTCTCTCACTCTCTCTCTGTGTCTCTATTTCTATGTCTCTTTCTCTGTCTCTCTCTCTCTGTCTCTCCCTCTCTGTCTTTGACTCTCTCTGTCTCTCTCTCTCTGACTCTCTCTGTCTCTCTCTCTGAATCTCTGACTCTCTCTCTCTCTCTCTATTTCTCTCACTCTCCATCTGACTATCTCTGTCTCTCTCTATCTCTGACTCTCTCTCTGACTCTCTCTTTCTCCCTCTCTGTCTCTCTCTCTCACTATCTCTCTCTCTCTGTCTCTCCCTCTCTCTCTTTGACTCTCTCTGTCTCTCTCTCTCTGACTCTCTCAGTCTCTCTCTCTCTCTCGCTGACTCTCTCCATCCATCTCTCTCTCTCTCTCTCTCTCTCTCTATCCCTCTCCCTGTCTCTCTCGCTCTCTCTCTGACTCTCTCTGTCTCTCTCTCTCTGACTCTCACCCTCTTTGTCGCTCTGTCTCTCTCTGTCTGTATGTCTGTTTCTTTCTCTGTATATCTCCCTCTCTCTCTCTCTGTGTCTCTCTGAAGCTCTCCCTGAACCACAGTGACAATGCACATACCGAACTTCAGTCATCCATTTTACATTTGTTAATGGTCGCCATTTGATGTTAACACTGGGAGATTGATTACAGAGACCGACTACTCTCTAATTTAACGTTAGCTGCTTAAAAGTGTACCTGCCCTGGGAGGGCTTGATGTGACAGTGTAGAGGGAGCTTTACTCTGTATCTAACCCCTTGTACCTGCCCTGGGAGTGTTTGATGGGACAGTGTAGAGGGAGCTTTACTCTGTATCTAACCTCCTGTAACTGCCCTGGGAGTGTTTGATGGGACAGTGTAGAGGGAGCTTTAATCTGTATCTAACCCCCTGTACCTGCCCTGGGAGTGTTTGATGGGACAGTGTAGAGGGAGCTTTACTCTGTATCTAACCCCCTGTAACTGCCCTGGGAGTGTTTGATGGGACAGTGTAGAGGGAGCTTTACTCTGTATCTAACCCCCTGTACCTGCCCTGGGAGTGTTTGATGGGACAGTGTCGAGGGAGCTTTACTCTGTATCTAACCCCCTGTACCTGCCCTGGGCGTGTTTGATGGGACAGTGCAGAGGGAGCTTTACTCTGTATCTAACCCCCTGTACCTGCCCTGGGAGTGTTTGATGGGACAGTGTAGAGGGAGCTTTACTCTGTATCTAACCCCCTGACCCTGCCCTGGGAGTGTTTGATGGGACAGTGTAGAGGGAGCTTTACTCTGTATCTAACCTCCTGACCCTGCCCTGGGAGTGTTTGATGGGACAGTGTAGAGGGAGCTTTACTCTGTATCTAACCCCCTGTACCTGCCCTGGGAGTGTTTGATGGGACAGTGTAGAGGGAGCTTTACTCTGTATCTAACCCCCTGTACCTGCCCTGGGATTGTTTGATGGGACAGTGTAGAGGGAGCTTTACTCTGTATCTAACCCCCTGTACCTGCCCTGGGAGTGTTTGATGGGACAGTGTAGAGGGAACTTTACTCTGTTTCTAACCCCCTGTACCTGCCCTGGGAGTGTTTGATGGGACAGTGTTGAGGGAGCTTTACTCTGTATCTAACCCCCTGTACCTGCCCTGGGAGTGTTTGATGGGACAGTGTAGAGGGAACTTTACTCTGTATCTAACCCCCTGTACCTGCCCTGGGAGTGTTTGATGGGACAGTGTAGAGGGAGCTTTACTCTGTATCTAACCCCCTGTACCTGCCCTGGGAGTGTTTGATGGGACAGTGTAGAGGGAGCTTTACTCTGTATCTAACCCCCTGTACCTGCCCTGGGAGTGTTTGATGGGACAGTGTAGAGGGAGCTTTACTCTGTATCTAACCCCCTGTACCTGCCCTGGGAGTGTTTGATGGGACAGTGTAGAGAGCGAGAGTGAGAGGGGAACAGACAGAGAGTGAGACTGACAGAGAGACAGGGAGACTGAATGAGAGAGCGAGAGAGAGGGACTCTGTATCTAACCCCCTGTACCTGCCCAGGGAGGTTTGATGGGACAGTGTGGAGGGAGATTAAATGCCCAACTCTCTCTGTCCCACTCGCTTTCTCTCTGTCAGTCTCTCTCTCTGTCTGTTCCTCTCTCTCGCTCTCGCTCTCTGTTTCCGGGTCCCTGTCTCTCTCCCTCTCTGTATCTCTGTTCCTCTCTCTCTCTCGCTCTCTGTTTCAGTCTCCCTGTCTCTCTCCCTCTCTGTATCTCTGTTCCTCTCTCTCTCTCTCGCTCTCTCTTTCAGTCTCCCTGTCTCTCTCCCTCTCTGTATCTCTGTTCCTCTCTCTCTTGCTCTCTCTTTCAGTCTCCCTGTCTCTCTCCCTCTCTGTATCTCTGTTCCTCTCTCTCTCTCGCTCTCTCTTTCAGTCTCCCTGTCTCTCTCCCTCTCTATCTCTGTTCCTCTCTCTCTCTCGCTCTCTCTTTCAGTCTCCCTGTCTCTCTCCCTCTCTGTATCTCTGTTCCTCTCTCTCTCTCGCTCTCCGTCAGTCTCTCTGTCTCCCTCTCTCCGTCTTGCTCCCTCACTCTCTCCCTCGCTCCCAATTTCTATCCATCTATCTCTCTTTCACTTTTTCCTCTGTCTGTGCTGCTGTCCATTTCCGATCTCTCTCTTTCTTTCCCTTTTCTGTAACACGCTCTCTCTATCCCAAATTCTCTCACTGCTTCTCCCTGTCCACCTCTCTTTTTCTCTCTCCCTGTCTCTCATTCCCATTCTGATGTGTCCTTGATTGAAAAGTACCCTGACATATTGCAGCCTGACTGTTTAAACCCACAGCAAGAAATCACATTTCTGGGACATTTTTGATTTGCTAACCATCCAATTGTGGCTTGGAATGTGTGGGTTAAATCTCGTTTCTCCATCTGAAAACTGTGAGTGTTTCAGATTGAGCAGTATATGGGATCAAAGGCTGATTCAGACAATGCTGCTTTGTGGAACGGTGTGATATCTTCACAGGGCAGGACATGGAGACGTTTTGTTGGTTTGAATAAGGTGTAAATACGATTGTGTCGCCCCCTCACAGATACACAGGATTGAAGCTGTTTACCATCAATGCCCTGAAAGAATGAAATGGTTCAACAAGGTGTGACTGACTTCAAACTCTTCAAACACATGAAGGACCCGGAGACTGGGACCAATAAACAAAGCCCCGAGCCCAGGCAGGCAAACCAGGTTTGTTCACAGATCACCCAGACACGTGTCCTGGTGTAAAATGGTCACCACGCATCTCATGTAAAATGGGTGCTCAATTTAACCCAAACTAATCCCACTGTCCCGCTCTCTCCCCATAGTCCTGTATCAATCCCCAAACTAATCCCACTGCCCCGCTCTCTCCCCATCGTCCTGTATCAATCCCCAAACTAATCCCACTGCCCCGCTCTCTCCCCATAGTCCTGTATCAATCCACAAACTAATCCCACTGCCCCGCTCTCTCCCCATAGTCCTGTATCAATCCCCAAACTAATCCTACTGCCCCGCTCTCTCCCCATAGTCCTGTATCAATCCCCAAACTAATCCCACTGTCCCGCTCTCTCCCCATAGTCCTGTATCAATCCCCAAACTAATCCCACTGCCCCGCTCTCTCCCCATAGTCCTGTATCAATCCCCAAACTAATCCCACTGCCCCGCTCTCTCCCCATAGTCCTGTATCAATCCCCAAACTAATCCCACTGCCCCGCTCTCTCCCCATAGTCCTGTATCAATCCCCAAACTAATCCCACTGCCCCGCTCTCTCCCCATAGTCCTGTATCAATCCCCAAACTAATCCCACTGTCCCGCTCTCTTCCCATAGTCCTGTATCAATCCCCAAACTAATCCCACTGCCCCGCTCTGTCCCCATAGTCCAGTATCAATCCCCAAACTAATCCCACTGCCCCGCTCTCTCCCCATAGCCCTGTATCAATCCCCAAACTAATCCAACTGCCCCGCTCTCTCCTCATAGTCCTGCATCAATCCCCAAACTAATCCCACTGCCCCGCTCTCTCCCCATAGTCCTGTATCAATCCCCAAACTAATCCCACTGCCCCGCTCTCTCCCCATAGTCCTGTATCAATCTCCAAACTAATCCCACTGCCCCGCTCTCTCCCCATAGTCCTGTATCAATCCCCAAACTAATCCCACTGCCCCGCTCTCTCCCCATAGTCCTGTATCAATCCCCAAACTAATCCCACTGCCCCGCTCTCTCCCCATAGTCCTGTATCAATCCCCAAACTAATCCCACTGCCCCGCTCTCTCCCCATAGCCCTGTATCAATCCCCAAACTAATCCCACTGCCCCGCTCTCTCCCCATAGTCCTGTATCAATCCCCAAACTAATCCCACTGCCCCGCTCTCTCCCCATAGTCCTGTATCAATCCCCAAACTAATCCCACTGTCCCGCTCTCTCCCCATAGTCCTGTATCAATCCCCAAACTAATCCCACTGCCCCGCTCTCTCCCCATCGTCCTGTATCAATCCCCAAACTAATCCCACTGCCCCGCTCTCTCCCCATAGTCCTGTATCAATCCCAGAATCGATACAGAAAGTGAGACAGACAGAGAGAGAGAGAGACACACACACACATACTCTCTCTCTCCCTCTCGCTCTCTCTCACTGTCTATCTCTCTGTCTCTCTCACTCTCTCTGTTCCTCTCTTTCACTCTGTCCCGCTCTCTGTCTCGCCCTATTTCTGTCTCTCTCTCTCTCTGTCTCTCTCTCTCACTCTGTATCTCTCTTTCTCGCTCTTTCTCTCTTTCTGTCCCTCTCTCTGTTCCTCTCGCTCTCTCTCTCTCTCTCCCTCTCTCTTTCCCTCTCTCTGTCCTTCTCCCTATCTCCCTCTCTCTCTCTGTGCCTCTCTCTCTCTCTCTGTCCTACAATCTCTATATCTCTGTCTCTCTCTCTCTCTCTCTCTTTCCCTGTGTTTCTCTCTCTCTTTCTGTCTCTCTCCCTCTTTCTCTCTATCCCTCTCTCTCTCTATCCCCCTCTCTCTCTATCCCTCTCTTTCTCTCTCTGTCTCTCTCTCCTGCATTTTTCCATCACTCTCTCTCTCTGTCCCTCTCTCTGTCTCCCTCTCTCTATATATATATATATATATAACTCTCTGTCTCTATCTCTCTCTCTCTATCTCTCTCACTCTCTCATTTTCTCACTCTCTGTCTATCTCTCTCTGTCTCTAACTCTCTGTCTCTCTGTCTCTCTCTCTCTCTTTCTCCGTCTCTTGCTCTCTCTCTCTGTCTCTCTCACTCACTCATTTTCTCTCTCTCTGTCTCTCTCTCTCTCTCTTTATCTGTTTCTCGCTCTCTCTCTCTGTCTCTTTCTCTCTCTGTGTCTCTGAGTTTCTCTCTCTGTCTCTCTCCTGTCTCTTTCCATCTTTCTCTCTCTCGCTCTGTCTCTCTGTCTCTCTCTCTAACTCTCTCTCTCACTGTCTCTCTCACTCTCTCTCTCTATCTATCTGTCTCTCTTTCTGTCGTCTCTCTGTCTCTGTCCCTCTCTCCCTATCTCTCTCTATCCCCCTTTCTCTCTGTCTGTTTCACTCTACCTCTCTCTGACACTCTCTGTCTCTCTCTGTCTCTCAGTCACACTCACTCTCTCTGTCTCTCTCTCTGCCTCGTTCTCTCGCTCTGTCTCTCTCTCTGACTTGTTCTCTCTGTCTCTCTCTCTTGCTCTGTCTTTCTCCTTCTCTCTCTGTCTCTCTCTCTCGCTCTGTCTCTCTCCTCTCTCTCTCTCTGTCTCATTCCCTCTCTGTCTCTCTCTTCCTATCTCTCTCTATCCCTCTCTCCCACTCTCCTGTCTCTTTCCATCTCTCTCTGTCTCTCTATCTGTCTGTCTCTCTCTCTTTCTCTGTCTCTGTCACTCTCTCTCTCTCCCTGTCTCTGTCCCTCTCTCTGTGTTTCTCTCTCTGTCTCTCTCCCTCTCTCTCTCCTGTCTCTTTCCATCTCTCTCTCATTCTATCTCCCTCACTCTTTCTCTCTCTCTGTCTCTCTCTCTCTGACAGCCTCGCTATGTCTCTCTCTCTCTCTATCTGTTTCTATCTCTCTGTCTCTCGCTCTCTTTCTCTCTCCCTCTATCTCTGTCCCTCTATCTGTCTCTCTCTCTGTTTCTCCCTCTCTCTTTCTCTGTCTCTCCCCCTCTCTCAACATCCGTCTCTCTTCCTATCCCTCTCTCTCTCTATCACTCTCGCTCTCGCTCTCTGTCTCCCTCTCTCTCTCTCCTGTTTCTTTCCATCTCTTGCTCTCTCTTTCTTTCTCTCTATCCCCCCCACGCTCTCTCTCTCTCTGTCTCTCTATCTCTCTCTGTCTTTCTCTCTGTCTGTCTCTCTCTCTCTCTGTCTCATTCACTCCCTATCTCTCTCTCTCTGTCTCTCTTTCTCTCTCTCTCTCTGTCTCTCTCTCTCTGTGTCTCTGAGTTTCTCTCTGTCTCTCTGTATCTCTCTCCTGTCTCTTTCCATCTCTTTCTCTCTCTCGGTCTCTCTTTCTCTCTCACTGTCTCTCTCTCTCTGTCCCTCCCTCTGTTCCCCGCTCTCTCTCTCTGTCTCTCTCACTATTTCTGTCTCTCTCTCTCTCTCACTCTCCCTATCTCTCTCTATCCCTCTCTCTCTGTCTGTCTGTCTCTCTCCCCCTCTCTCTGACACTCTCTGCCTCTCTCTCTCGCTCTGTCACACTCACTCTCTCTGTCTCTCTCTCTCTCTCTCTCTCTGTCTTTCTTTCTCTCTCTGACTCTCTCTGTCTCTCTCTCTCTCTCTCCCTTTCTGTCTCTCACTCTGTGTGTGTGTCTCGCTCTCTCTCTCTAACCCTCTCTGTCTCTCTGTCTCTCTCTCTCTGACTCTATCTGTCTCTCTCTCTCGCTTCCTCTCTGTCTCTCTCTCAGTCTCTCTCTCCCTGTCTAAGTGTCTCTCCCTCTCTGTCTATCTCTGTATGTATGTCTATCAATCCCCAAACGAATCCCACTGCCCCGCTCTCTCCCCATAGTCCTGTATCAATCCCCAAACTAATCCCACTGCCCCGCTCTCTCCCCATAGTCCTGTATCAATCCTCAAACTAATCCCACTGCCCCGCTCGCTCCCCATAGTCCTGCATCAATCCTCAAACTAATCCCACTGCCCCGCTCTCTCCCCATAGTCCTGTATCAATCGCAAACTAATCCCACTGCCCCGCTCTCTCCCCATAGTCCTGTATCAATCCCCAAACTAATCCCACTGCCCCGCTCTCTCCCCATAGTCCTGTATCAATCGCAAACTAATCCCACTGCCCTGCTCTCTCCTCATAGTCCTGTATCAATCCCCAAACTAATCCCACTACCCCGCTCTCTCCCCATAGTCCTGTATCAATCCCCAAACTAATCCCACTGCCCCCTCTCTCCCCATAGTCCTGTACCAATCTCCCAAACTAATCCCACTGCCCCACTCTCTCCCCATAGTCCTGTATCAATCCCCAAACTAATCGCACTGCCCCGCTCTCTCCCCATAGTCCTGTATCAATCTCCAAACTAATCCCACTACCCCGCTCTCTCCCCATAGTCCTGTATCAATCCCCAAACTAATCCCACTGCCCCGCTCTCTCCCCATAGTCCTGTATCAATCTCCAAACAAATCCCACTGCCCCGCTCTCTCCCCATAGTCCTGTATCAATCTCCAAACTAATCCCACTGCCCCACTCTCTCCCCTTAGCCTTGTATCAATCTCCAAACTAATCCCACTGCCCCGCTCTCTCCCCATTGTCCTGTATCAATCCCCAAACTAATCCCACTGCCCCGCTCACTCCCCATAGTCCTGTATCAATCCCCAAACTAATCCCACTGCCCCGCTCTCTGCCCATAGTCCTGTATCAATCCCCAAACTAATCCCACTGCCCCTCTCTCTCCCCATAGTCCTGTATCAATCCCCAAACTAATCCCACTGCCCCGCTCTCTCCCCATAGTACTGTATCAATCCCCAAACTAATCCCACTGCCCCGCTCTCTCCCCATAGTCCTGTATCAATCGCAAACTAATCCCACTGCCCCGCTCTCTCCCCATAGTCCTGTATCAATCCCCAAACTAATCCCACTGCCCCGCTCTCTCCCCATAGTCCTGTATCAATCCCCAAACTAATCCCACTGCCCCCTCTCTCCCCATAGTCCTGTATCAATCTCCCAAACTAATCCCACTGCCCCACTCTCTCCCCATAGTCCTGTCTCAATCCCCAAACTAATCGCACTGCCCCGCTCTCTCCCCATAGTCCTGTATCAATCTCCAAACTAATCTCACTGCCCCGCTCTCTCCCCATAGTCCTGTATCAATCTCCAAACAAATCCCACTGCCCCGCTCTCTCCCCTTAGCCTTGTATCAATCTCCAAACTAATCCCACTGCCCCACTCTCTCCCCTTAGCCTTGTATCAATCTCCAAACTAATCCCACTGCCCCGCTCTCTCCCTATTGTCCTGTATCAATCCCCAAACTAATCCCACTGTCCCACTCTCTCCCCATAGTCCTGTATCAATCTCCAAACTAATCCCACTGCCCCGCTCTCTCCCCATAGTCCTGTATCAATCTCCAAACTAATCCCACTGCCGCACTCTCTCCCCATAGCCCTGAATCAATCCCCAAACTAATCCCACTGCCCCGCTCTCTCCCCATAATCCTGTATCAATCCCCAAACTAATCCCACTGCCCCGCTCTCTCCCCATAGTCCTGTATCAATCCCCAAACTAATCCCACTGCCCTGCTCCCTCCCCATAGTCCTGTATCAATCCCCAAACTAATCCCACTGCCCCGCTCTCTCCCCATAGTCCTGTATCAATCTCCAAACTAATCCCACTGTCCCGCTCTCTCCCCATAGTCCTGTATCAATCCCCAAACTAATCCCACTGCCCCGCTCTCTCCCCATAGTCCTGTATCAATCCCCAAACTAATCCCACTGCCCCGCTCTCTCCCCATAGTCCTGTATCAATCCCCAAACTAATCCCACTGCCCCGCTCTCTCCCCATAGTCCTGTATCAATCCCCAAACTAATCCCACTGCCCCGCTCTCTCCCCATAGTCCTGTGTCAATCCCCAAACTAATCCCACTGCCCCTCTCTCTCCCCATAGTCCTGTGTCAATCCCCAAACTAATTCCACTGCCCCGCTCTCTCCCCATAGTCCTGTATCAATCCCCAAACTAATCCCACTGCCCCGCTCTCTCCCCATAGTCCTGTGTCAATCCCCAAACTAATCCCACTGACCCGCTCTCTCCCCATAGTCCTGCATCAATCGCCAAACTAATCCCACTGCCCCACTCTCTCTCCATAGTCCTGTATCAATCCCCAAACTAATCCCACTGCCCCGCTCTCTCCCCATAGTCCTGTATCAATCGCAAACTAATCCCACTGCCCCGCTCTCTCCCCATAGTCCTGTATCAATCCCCAAACTAATCCCACTGCCCCGCTCACTCCCCATTGTCCTGTATCAATCTCCAAACTAATCCCACTGCCCCGCTCTCTCCTCATAGTCCTGTATCAATCCCCAAACTAATCCCACTGCGCCGCTCTCTGCCCATAGTCCTGTTTCAATCCCCAAACTAATCCCACTGCCCCTCTCTCTCCCCATAGTCCTGTATCAATCCCCAAACTAATCCCACTGCCCCGCTCTCTCCCCATAGTACTGTATCAATCCCCAAACTAATCCCACTGCCCCGCTCTCTCCCCATAGTCCTGTATCAATCGCAAACTAATCCCACTGCCCCGCTCTCTCCCCATAGTCCTGAATCAATCCCCAAACTAATCCCACTGCCCCGCTCTCTCCCCATAGTCCTGTATCAATCCCCAAACTAATCCCACTGCCCCGCTCTCTCCCCATAGTCCTGTATCAATCTCCAAACTAATCTCACTGCCCCGCTCTCTCCCCATAGTCCTGTATCAATCCCCAAACTAATCCCACTGCACCGCTCTCTCCCCATAGTCCTGTATCAATCCCCAAACTAATCCCACTACCCCGCTCTCTCCCCATAATCCTGTATCAATCGCAAACAAATCCCACTGCCCCGCTCTCTTCCCATAGTCCTGTATCAATCCCCAGACTAATCCCACTGCCCCACTCTCTACCCATAGTCCTGTATCAATCCCCAAACTAATCCCACTGCCCCGCTCTCTCCCCATAGTCCTGTATCAATCTCCCAAACTAATCCCACTGCCCCGCTCTCTCCCCATAGTCCTGTATCAATCTCCAAACTAATCTCACTGCCCCGCTCTCTCCCCATAGTCCTGTATCAATCTCCAAACAAATCCCACTGCCCCGCTCTCTCCCCTTAGCCTTGTATCAATCTCCAAACTAATCCCACTGCCCCACTCTCTCCCCTTAGCCTTGTATCAATCTCCAAACTAATCCCACTGCCCCGCTCTCTCCCCATAGTCCTGTATCAATCCTCAAACTAATCCCACTGTCCCACTCTCTCCCCATAGTCCTGTATCAATCTCCAAACTAATCCCACTGCCGCACTCTCTCCCCATAGCCCTGAATCAATCCCCAAACTAATCCCACTGCCGCACTCTCTCCCCATAGCCCTGAATCAATCCCCAAACTAATCCCACTGCCTCGCTCTTTCCCCATAGTCCTGTATCAATCCCCAAACTAATCCCACTGCCCCGCTCTCTCCCCATAGTCCTGTTTCAATCCCCAAACTAATCCCACTGCCCCTCTCTCTCCCCATAGTCCTGTGTCAATCCCCAAACTAATTCCACTGCCCCGCTCTCTCCCCATAGTCCTGTGTGAATCCCCAAACTAATCCCACTGACCCGCTCTCTCCCCATAGTCCTGTATCAATCCCCAAACTAATCCCACTGCCCCACTCTCTCTCCATAGTCCTGTATCAATCCCCAAACTAATCCCACTGCCCCGCTCTCTCCCCATAGTCCTGTATCAATCGCAAACTAATCCCACTGCCCCGCTCTCTCCCCATAGTCCTGTATCAATCCCCAAACTAATCCCACTGCCCCGCTCACTCCCCATTGTCCTGTATCAATCTCCAAACTAATCCCACTGCCCCGCTCTCTCCTCATAGTCCTGTATCAATCCCCAAACTAATCCCACTGCCCCGCTCTCTGCCCATAGTCCTGTATCAATCCCCAAACTAATCCCACTGCCCCGCTCTCTCCCCATAGTCCTGTATCAATCCCCAAACTAATCCCACTGCCCCGCTCTCTCCCCATAGTCCTGTATCAATCCCCAAACTAATCCCACTGCCCCGCTCTCTCCCCATAGTCCTGTATCAATCCCCAAACTAAGCCCACTGCCCCGCTCTCTCTCCATAGTCCTGTATCAATCCCCAAACTAATCCCACTGCCCCGCTCTCTCTCCATAGTCCTGTATCAATCCCCAAACTAATCCCACTGCCCCCCTCTCTCCCCATAGTCCTGTATCAATCTCCAAACTAATCTCACTGCCCCGCTCTCTCCCCATAGTCCTGTATCAATCCCCAAACTAATCCCACTGCCCCGCTCTCTCCCCATAGTCCTGTATCAATCTCCAAACAAATCTCACTGCCCCACTCTCTCCCCTTAGCCTTGTATCAATCTCCAAACTAATCCCACTGCCCCGCTCTCTCCCCATAGTCCTGTATCAATCCCCAAACTAATCCCACTGTCCCACTCTCTCCCCATAGTCTTGTATCAATCTCCAAACTAATCCCACTGCCCCTCTCTCCCCATAGTCCTGTACTAATCTCCAAACAAATCCCACTGCCCCGCTCTCTCCCCTTAGCCTTGTAACAATCTCCAAACTAATCCCACTGCCCCACTCTCTCCCCATAGTCCTGTATCAATCCCCAAACTAATCCCACTGCCCCGCTCTCTCCCCATAGTCCTGTATCAATCCCCAAACTAATCCCACTGCCCCGCTCTCTCCCCATAGTCCTGTATCAATCCCCAAACTAATCCCACTGCCCCGCTCTCAACCCATAGTCCTGTATCAATCCCCAAACTAATCCCACTGTCTCGCTCTCTCCCCATAGTCCTGTATCAATCCCCAAACTAATCCCACTGCCCCACTCTCTCCCCATAGTCCTGTATCAATCCCCAAACTAATCCCACTGCACCGCTCTCTCCCCATAGTCCTGTGTCAATCCCCAAACTAATCCCACTGACCCGCTCTCTCCCCATAGTCCTGTATCAATCGCCAAACTAATCCCACTGCCCCACTCTCTCTCCATAGTCCTGTATCAATCCCCAAACTAATCCCACTGCCCCGCTCTCTCCCCATAGTCCTGTATCAATCGCAAACTAATCCCACTGCCCCGCTCTCTCCCCATAGTCCTGTATCAATCCCCAAACTAATCCCACTGCCCCGCTCACTCCCCATTGTCCTGTATCAATCCCCAAACTAATCCCACTGCCCCGCTCACTCCCCATAGTCCTGTATCAATCCCCAAACTAATCCCACTGCCCCGCTCTCTGCCCATAGTCCTGTATCAATCCCCAAACTAATCCCACTGCCCCTCTCTCTCCCCATAGTCCTGTATCAATCCCCAAACTAATCCCACTGCCCCGCTCTCTCCCCATAGTACTGTATCAATCCCCAAACTAATCCCACTGCCCCGCTCTCTCCCCATAGTCCTGTATCAATCGCAAACTAATCCCACTGCCCCGCTCTCTCCCCATAGTCCTGTATCAATCCCCAAACTAATCCCACTGCCCCGCTCTCTCCCCATAGTCCTGTCTCAATCCCCAAACTAATCCCACTGCCCCCTCTCTCCCCATAGTCCTGTATCAATCTCCCAAACTAATCCCACTGCCCCACTCTCTCCCCATAGTCCTGTCTCAATCCCCAAACTAATCGCACTGCCCCGCTCTCTCCCCATAGTCCTGTATCAATCTCCAAACTAATCTCACTGCCCCGCTCTCTCCCCATAGTCCTGTATCAATCTCCAAACAAATCCCACTGCCCCGCTCTCTCCCCTTAGCCTTGTATCAATCTCCAAACTAATCCCACTGCCCCACTCTCTCCCCTTAGCCTTGTATCAATCTCCAAACTAATCCCACTGCCCCGCTCTCTCCCTATTGTCCTGTATCAATCCCCAAACTAATCCCACTGTCCCACTCTCTCCCCATAGTCCTGTATCAATCTCCAAACTAATCCCACTGCCCCGCTCTCTCCCCATAGTCCTGTATCAATCTCCAAACTAATCCCACTGCCGCACTCTCTCCCCATAGCCCTGAATCAATCCCCAAACTAATCCCACTGCCCCGCTCTCTCCCCATAATCCTGTATCAATCCCCAAACTAATCCCACTGCCCCGCTCTCTCCCCATAGTCCTGTATCAATCCCCAAACTAATCCCACTGCCCCGCTCTCTCCCCATAGTCCTGTATCAATCCCCAAACTAATCCCACTGCCCCGCTCTCTCCCCATAGTCCTGTATCAATCCCCAAACTAATCCCACTGCCCCGCTCTCTCCCCATAGTCCTGTATCAATCCCCAAACTAATCCCACTGCCCCGCTCTCTCCCCATAGTCCTGTGTCAATCCCCAAACTAATCCCACTGCCCCTCTCTCTCCCCATAGTCCTGTGTCAATCCCCAAACTAATTCCACTGCCCCGCTCTCTCCCCATAGTCCTGTATCAATCCCCAAACTAATCCCACTGCCCCGCTCTCTCCCCATAGTCCTGTGTCAATCCCCAAACTAATCCCACTGCCCCGCTCTCTCCCCATAGTCCTGTATCAATCCCCAAACTAATCCCACTGCCCCCTCTCTCCCCATAGTCCTGTATCAATCTCCCAAACTAATCCCACTGCCCCACTCTCTCCCCATAGTCCTGTCTCAATCCCCAAACTAATCGCACTGCCCCGCTCTCTCCCCATAGTCCTGTATCAATCTCCAAACTAATCTCACTGCCCCGCTCTCTCCCCATAGTCCTGTATCAATCTCCAAACAAATCCCACTGCCCCGCTCTCTCCCCTTAGCCTTGTATCAATCTCCAAACTAATCCCACTGCCCCACTCTCTCCCCTTAGCCTTGTATCAATCTCCAAACTAATCCCACTGCCCCGCTCTCTCCCTATTGTCCTGTATCAATCCCCAAACTAATCCCACTGTCCCACTCTCTCCCCATAGTCCTGTATCAATCTCCAAACTAATCCCACTGCCCCGCTCTCTCCCCATAGTCCTGTATCAATCTCCAAACTAATCCCACTGCCGCACTCTCTCCCCATAGCCCTGAATCAATCCCCAAACTAATCCCACTGCCCCGCTCTCTCCCCATAATCCTGTATCAATCCCCAAACTAATCCCACTGCCCCGCTCTCTCCCCATAGTCCTGTATCAATCCCCAAACTAATCCCACTGCCCTGCTCTCTCCCCATAGTCCTGTATCAATCCCCAAACTAATCCCACTGCCCCGCTCTCTCCCCATAGTCCTGTATCAATCTCCAAACTAATCCCACTGTCCCGCTCTCTCCCCATAGTCCTGTATCAATCCCCAAACTAATCCCACTGCCCTGCTCTCTCCCCATAGTCCTGTATCAATCCCCAAACTAATCCCACTGCCCCGCTCTCTCCCCATAGTCCTGTATCAATCCCCAAACTAATCCCACTGCCCCGCTCTCTCCCCATAGTCCTGTATCAATCCCCAAACTAATCCCACTGCCCCGCTCTCTCCCCATAGTCCTGTGTCAATCCCCAAACTAATCCCACTGCCCCTCTCTCTCCCCATAGTCCTGTGTCAATCCCCAAACTAATTCCACTGCCCCGCTCTCTCCCCATAGTCCTGTATCAATCCCCAAACTAATCCCACTGCCCCGCTCTCTCCCCATAGTCCTGTGTCAATCCCCAAACTAATCCCACTGACCCGCTCTCTCCCCATAGTACTGTATCAATCGCCAAACTAATCCCACTGCCCCACTCTCTCTCCATAGTCCTGTATCAATCCCCAAACTAATCCCACTGCCCCGCTCTCTCCCCATAGTCCTGTATCAATCGCAAACTAATCCCACTGCCCCGCTCTCTCCCCATAGTCCTGTATCAATCCCCAAACTAATCCCACTGCCCCGCTCACTCCCCATTGTCCTGTATCAATCTCCAAACTAATCCCACTGCCCCGCTCTCTCCTCATAGTCCTGTGTCAATCCCCAAACTAATCCCACTGCCCCGCTCTCTGCCCATAGTCCTGTATCAATCCCCAAACTAATCCCACTGCCCCTCTCTCTCCCCATAGTCCTGTATCAATCCCCAAACTAATCCCACTGCCCCGCTCTCTCCCCATAGTACTGTATCAATCCCCAAACTAATCCCACTGCCCCGCTCTCTCCCCATAGTCCTGTATCAATCGCAAACTAATCCCACTGCCCCGCTCTCTCCCCATAGTCCTGTATCAATCCCCAAACTAATCCCACTGCCCGTCTCTCTCCCCATAGTCCTGTATCAATCCCCAAACTAATCCCACTGCCCCGCTCTCTCCCCATAGTCCTGTATCAATCTCCAAACTAATCTCACTGCCCCGCTCTCTCCCCATAGTCCTGTATCAATCCCCAAACTAATCCCACTGCACCGCTCTCTCCCCATAGTCCTGTATCAATCCCCAAACTAATCCCACTGCCCCGCTCTCTCCCCATAGTCCTGTATCAATCTCCCAAACTAATCCCACTGCCCCGCTCTCTCCCCATAGTCCTGTATCAATCTCCAAACTAATCTCACTGCCCCGCTCTCTCCCCATAGTCCTGTATCAATCTCCAAACAAATCCCACTGCCCCGCTCTCTCCCCTTAGCCTTGTATCAATCTCCAAACTAATCCCACTGCCCCACTCTCTCCCCTTAGCCTTGTATCAATCTCCAAACTAATCCCACTGCCCCGCTCTCTCCCCATAGTCCTGTATCAATCCTCAAACTAATCCCACTGTCCCACTCTCTCCCCATAGTCCTGTATCAATCTCCAAACTAATCCCACTGCCGCACTCTCTCCCCATAGCCCTGAATCAATCCCCAAACTAATCCCACTGCCGCACTCTCTCCCCATAGCCCTGAATCAATCCCCAAACTAATCCCACTGCCTCGCTCTTTCCCCATAGTC
Source organism: Pristiophorus japonicus (assembly GCF_044704955.1). Classification (NCBI taxonomy): domain Eukaryota; kingdom Metazoa; phylum Chordata; class Chondrichthyes; family Pristiophoridae; genus Pristiophorus; species Pristiophorus japonicus. Next base: position 285,865 of record NW_027252768.1, read on the forward strand.
CTGTATCAATCCCCAAACTAATCCCACTGCCCCGCTCTCTCCCCATAGTCCTGTGTCAATCCCCAAACTAATCCCACTGCCCCTCTCTCTCCCCATAGTCCTGTGTCAATCCCCAAACTAATTCCACTGCCCCGCTCTCTCCCCATAGTCCTGTGTGAATCCCCAAACTAATCCCACTGACCCGCTCTCTCCCCATAGTCCTGTATCAATCCCCAAACTAATCCCACTGCCCCACTCTCTCTCCATAGTCCTGTATCAATCCCCAAACTAATCCCACTGCCCCGCTCTCTCCCCATAGTCCTGTATCAATCGCAAACTAATCCCACTGCCCCGCTCTCTCCCCATAGTCCTGTATCAATCCCCAAACTAATCCCACTGCCCCGCTCACTCCCCATTGTCCTGTATCAATCTCCAAACTAATCCCACTGCCCCGCTCTCTCCTCATAGTCCTGTATCAATCCCCAAACTAATCCCACTGCCCCGCTCTCTGCCCATAGTCCTGTATCAATCCCCAAACTAATCCCACTGCCCCGCTCTCTCCCCATAGTCCTGTATCAATCCCCAAACTAATCCCACTGCCCCGCTCTCTCCCCATAGTCCTGTATCAATCCCCAAACTAATCCCACTGCCCCGCTCTCTCCCCATAGTCCTGTATCAATCCCCAAACTAAGCCCACTGCCCCGCTCTCTCTCCATAGTCCTGTATCAATCCCCAAACTAATCCCACTGCCCCGCTCTCTCTCCATAGTCCTGTATCAATCCCCAAACTAATCCCACTGCCCCCCTCTCTCCCCATAGTCCTGTATCAATCTCCAAACTAATCTCACTGCCCCGCTCTCTCCCCATAGTCCTGTATCAATCCCCAAACTAATCCCACTGCCCCGCTCTCTCCCCATAGTCCTGTATCAATCTCCAAACAAATCTCACTGCCCCACTCTCTCCCCTTAGCCTTGTATCAATCTCCAAACTAATCCCACTGCCCCGCTCTCTCCCCATAGTCCTGTATCAATCCCCAAACTAATCCCACTGTCCCACTCTCTCCCCATAGTCTTGTATCAATCTCCAAACTAATCCCACTGCCCCTCTCTCCCCATAGTCCTGTACTAATCTCCAAACAAATCCCACTGCCCCGCTCTCTCCCCTTAGCCTTGTAACAATCTCCAAACTAATCCCACTGCCCCACTCTCTCCCCATAGTCCTGTATCAATCCCCAAACTAATCCCACTGCCCCGCTCTCTCCCCATAGTCCTGTATCAATCCCCAAACTAATCCCACTGCCCCGCTCTCTCCCCATAGTCCTGTATCAATCCCCAAACTAATCCCACTGCCCCGCTCTCAACCCATAGTCCTGTATCAATCCCCAAACTAATCCCACTGTCTCGCTCTCTCCCCATAGTCCTGTATCAATCCCCAAACTAATCCCACTGCCCCACTCTCTCCCCATAGTCCTGTATCAATCCCCAAACTAATCCCACTGCCCCGCTCTCTCCCCATAGTCCTGTGTCAATCCCCAAACTAATCCCACTGACCCGCTCTCTCCCCATAGTCCTGTATCAATCGCCAAACTAATCCCACTGCCCCACTCTCTCTCCATAGTCCTGTATCAATCCCCAAACTAATCCCACTGCCCCGCTCTCTCCCCATAGTCCTGTATCAATCGCAAACTAATCCCACTGCCCCGCTCTCTCCCCATAGTCCTGTATCAATCCCCAAACTAATCCCACTGCCCCGCTCACTCCCCATTGTCCTGTATCAATCCCCAAACTAATCCCACTGCCCCGCTCACTCCCCATAGTCCTGTATCAATCCCCAAACTAATCCCACTGCCCCGCTCTCTGCCCATAGTCCTGTATCAATCCCCAAACTAATCCCACTGCCCCTCTCTCTCCCCATAGTCCTGTATCAATCCCCAAACTAATCCCACTGCCCCGCTCTCTCCCCATAGTACTGTATCAATCCCCAAACTAATCCCACTGCCCCGCTCTCTCCCCATAGTCCTGTATCAATCGCAAACTAATCCCACTGCCCCGCTCTCTCCCCATAGTCCTGTATCAATCCCCAAACTAATCCCACTGCCCCGCTCTCTCCCCATAGTCCTGTCTCAATCCCCAAACTAATCCCACTGCCCCCTCTCTCCCCATAGTCCTGTATCAATCTCCCAAACTAATCCCACTGCCCCACTCTCTCCCCATAGTCCTGTCTCAATCCCCAAACTAATCGCACTGCCCCGCTCTCTCCCCATAGTCCTGTATCAATCTCCAAACTAATCTCACTGCCCCGCTCTCTCCCCATAGTCCTGTATCAATCTCCAAACAAATCCCACTGCCCCGCTCTCTCCCCTTAGCCTTGTATCAATCTCCAAACTAATCCCACTGCCCCACTCTCTCCCCTTAGCCTTGTATCAATCTCCAAACTAATCCCACTGCCCCGCTCTCTCCCTATTGTCCTGTATCAATCCCCAAACTAATCCCACTGTCCCACTCTCTCCCCATAGTCCTGTATCAATCTCCAAACTAATCCCACTGCCCCGCTCTCTCCCCATAGTCCTGTATCAATCTCCAAACTAATCCCACTGCCGCACTCTCTCCCCATAGCCCTGAATCAATCCCCAAACTAATCCCACTGCCCCGCTCTCTCCCCATAATCCTGTATCAATCCCCAAACTAATCCCACTGCCCCGCTCTCTCCCCATAGTCCTGTATCAATCCCCAAACTAATCCCACTGCCCTGCTCTCTCCCCATAGTCCTGTATCAATCCCCAAACTAATCCCACTGCCCCGCTCTCTCCCCATAGTCCTGTATCAATCTCCAAACTAATCCCACTGTCCCGCTCTCTCCCCATAGTCCTGTATCAATCCCCAAACTAATCCCACTGCCCCGCTCTCTCCCCATAGTCCTGTATCAATCCCCAAACTAATCCCACTGCCCCGCTCTCTCCCCATAGTCCTGTATCAATCCCCAAACTAATCCCACTGCCCCGCTCTCTCCCCATAGTCCTGTATCAATCCCCAAACTAATCCCACTGCCCCGCTCTCTCCCCATAGTCCTGTGTCAATCCCCAAACTAATCCCACTGCCCCTCTCTCTCCCCATAGTCCTGTGTCAATCCCCAAACTAATTCCACTGCCCCGCTCTCTCCCCATAGTCCTGTATCAATCCCCAAACTAATCCCACTGCCACGCTCTCTCCCCATAGTCCTGTGTCAATCCCCAAACTAATCCCACTGACCCGCTCTCTCCCCATAGTCCTGTATCAATCGCCAAACTAATCCCACTGCCCCACTCTCTCTCCATAGTCCTGTATCAATCCCCAAACTAATCCCACTGCCCCGCTCTCTCCCCATAGTCCTGTATCAATCGCAAACTAATCCCACTGCCCCGCTCTCTCCCCATAGTCCTGTATCAATCCCCAAACTAATCCCACTGCCCCGCTCACTCCCCATTGTCCTGTATCAATCTCCAAACTAATCCCACTGCCCCGCTCTCTCCTCATAGTCCTGTATCAATCCCCAAACTAATCCCACTGCCCCGCTCTCTGCCCATAGTCCTGTATCAATCCCCAAACTAATCCCACTGCCCCTCTCTCTCCCCATAGTCCTGTATCAATCCCCAAACTAATCCCACTGCCCCGCTCTCTCCCCATAGTACTGTATCAATCCCCAAACTAATCCCACTGCCCCGCTCTCTCCCCATAGTCCTGTATCAATCGCAAACTAATCCCACTGCCCCGCTCTCTCCCCATAGTCCTGTATCAATCCCCAAACTAATCCCACTGCCCCGCTCTCTCCCCATAGTCCTGTATCAATCCCCAAACTAATCCCACTGCCCCGCTCTCTCCCCATAGTCCTGTATCAATCTCCAAACTAATCCCACTGCCCCGCTCTCTCCCCATAGTCCTGTATCAATCCCCAAACTAATCCCACTGCACCGCTCTCTCCCCATAGTCCTGTATCAATCCCCAAACTAATCCCACTACCCCGCTCTATCCCCATAGTCCTGTATCAATCCCCAAACTAATCCCACTACCCCGCTCTCTCCCCATAATCCTGTATCAATTGCAAACAAATCCCACTGCCCCGCTCTCTTCCCATAGTCCTGTATCAATCCCCAGACTAATCCCACTGTCCCGCTCTCTCCCCATAGTCCTGTATCAATCTCCCAAACTAATCCCACTGCCCCACTCTCTCCCCATAGTCCTGTATCAATCCCCAAACTAATCCCACTGCCCCGCTCTCTCCCCATAGTCCTGTATCAATCTCCCAAACTAATCCCACTGCCCCGCTCTCTCCCCATAGTCCTGTATCAATCTCCAAACTAATCCCACTGCCTCGCTCTCTCCCCATAGTCCTGTATCAATCCCCAAACTAATCCCACTGCCCCGCTCTCTCCCCATAGTCCTGTGTCAATCCCCAAACTAATCCCACTGCCCCTCTCTCTCCCCATAGTCCTGTGTCAATCCCCAAACTAATTCCACTGCCCCGCTCTCTCCCCATAGTCCTGTGTGAATCCCCAAACTAATCCCACTGACCCGCTCTCTCCCCATAGTCCTGTATCAATCCCCAAACTAATCCCACTGCCCCACTCTCTCTCCATAGTCCTGTATCAATCCCCAAACTAATCCCACTGCCCCGCTCTCTCCCCATAGTCCTGTATCAATCGCAAACTAATCCCACTGCCCCGCTCTCTCCCCATAGTCCTGTATCAATCCCCAAACTAATCCCACTGCCCCGCTCACTCCCCATTGTCCTGTATCAATCTCCAAACTAATCCCACTGCCCCGCTCTCTCCTCATAGTCCTGTATCAATCCCCAAACTAATCCCACTGCCCCGCTCTCTGCCCATAGTCCTGTATCAATCCCCAAACTAATCCCACTGCCCCGCTCTCTCCCCATAGTCCTGTATCAATCCCCAAACTAATCCCACTGCCCCGCTCTCTCCCCATAGTCCTGTATCAATCCCCAAACTAAGCCCACTGCCCCGCTCTCTCTCCATAGTCCTGTATCAATCCCCAAACTAATCCCACTGCCCCGCTCTCTCTCCATAGTCCTGTATCAATCCCCAAACTAATCCCACTGCCCCCCTCTCTCCCCATAGTCCTGTATCAATCTCCAAACTAATCTCACTGCCCCGCTCTCTCCCCATAGTCCTGTATCAATCCCCAAACTAATCCCACTGCCCCGCTCTCTCCCCATAGTCCTGTATCAATCTCCAAACAAATCTCACTGCCCCACTCTCTCCCCTTAGCCTTGTATCAATCTCCAAACTAATCCCACTGCCCCGCTCTCTCCCCATAGTCCTGTATCAATCCCCAAACTAATCCCACTGTCCCACTCTCTCCCCATAGTCTTGTATCAATCTCCAAACTAATCCCACTGCCCCTCTCTCCCCATAGTCCTGTACTAATCTCCAAACAAATCCCACTGCCCCGCTCTCTCCCCTTAGCCTTGTAACAATCTCCAAACTAATCCCACTGCCCCACTCTCTCCCCATAGTCCTGTATCAATCCCCAAACTAATCCCACTGCCCCGCTCTCTCCCCATAGTCCTGTATCAATCCCCAAACTAATCCCACTGCCCCGCTCTCTCCCCATAGTCCTGTATCAATCCCCAAACTAATCCCACTGCCCCGCTCTCAACCCATAGTCCTGTATCAATCCCCAAACTAATCCCACTGTCTCGCTCTCTCCCCATAGTCCTGTATCAATCCCCAAACTAATCCCACTGCCCCACTCTCTCCCCATAGTCCTGTATCAATCCCCAAACTAATCCCACTGCCCCGCTCTCTCCCCATAGTCCTGTATCAATCCCCAAACTAATCCCACTGCCCCGCTCTCTCCCCATAGTCCTATATCAATCCCCAAACTAATCCCACTGTCCCGCTCACTCCCCATAGCACTGTATCAATCCCCAAACTAATCCCACTGCCCCGCTCTCTCCCCATAGTCCTGTATCAATCCCCAAACTAATCCCACTGCCCCGCTCTCTCCCCATAGTCCTGTATCAATCCCCAAACTAATCCCACTGCCCCGCTCTCTCCCCATAGTCCTGTATCAATCCCCAAACTAATCCCACTGCCCCGCTCTCTCCCCATAGTCCTGTATCAATCCCCAAACTAATCCCACTGCCCCGCTCTCTCCCATAGTCCTGTATCAATCCCCAAACTAATCCCACTGCCCCGCTCTCTCCCCATAGTCCTGTATCAATCTCCAAACTAATCCCACTGCCCCGCTCTCTCCCCATAGTCCTGTATCAATCCCCAAACTAATCCCACTGCCCCGCTCTCTCCCCATAGTCCTGTATCAAACCACAAACTAATCCCACTGCCCCGCTCTCTCCCCATAGTCCTGTATCAATCTCCAAACTAATCCCACTGCCTCACTCTCTCCCCATAGCCCTGTATCAATCCCAAAACTAATCCTACTGCCCCGCTCTCTCCCCATAGTCCTGTATCAATCCTCAAACTAATCCCACTGCCCTGCTCTCTCCCCATAGTCCTGTATCAATCCCCAAACTAATCCCACTGCCCTGCTCTCTCCCCATAGTCCTGTATCAATCTCCAAACTAATCCCACTGACCCGCTCTCTCCCCATAGTCCTCTATCAATCTCCAAACTAATCCCACTGCCCCGCTCTCTCCCCATAGTCCTGTATCAATCTCCAAACTAATCCCACTGACCCGCTCTCTCCCCATAGTCCTGTATCAATCTCCAAACTAATCCCACTGCCCCACTCTCTCCCCATAGTCCTGTATCAATCTCCAAACTAATCCCACTGCCCCGCTCTCTCCCCATAGTCCTGTATCAATCCCCAAACTAATCCCACTGCCCCACTCTCTCCCCATAGCCCTGTATCAATCCCCAAACTAATCCCACTGCCCCGCTCTCTCCCCATAGTCCTGTATCAATCCCCAAACTAATCCCACTGCCTCGCTCTCTCCCCATAGTCCTGTATCAATCCCCAAACTAATCCCACTGCCCCGCTCTCTCCCCATAGTCCTGTATCAATCCCCAAACTAATCCCACTGCCCCGCTCTCTCCCCATAGTCCTGTATCAATCCCAAAACTAATCCTACTGCCCCGCTCTCTCCCCATAGTCCTGTATCAATCCTCAAACTAATCCCACTGCCCTGCTCTCTCCCCATAGTCCTGTATCAATCCCCAAACTAATCCCACTGCCCCGCTCTCTCCCCATAGCCCTGTATCAATCCCCAAACTAATCCCACTGCCCCGCTCTCTCCCCATAGTCCTGTATCAATCCCCAAACTAATCCCACTGCCCCGCTCTCTCCCCATAGTCCTGTATCAATCCCCAAACTAATCTCACTGCCCTGCTCTCTCCCCATAGTCCTGTATCAATCCCCAAACTAATCCCACTGTCCCGCTCTCTCCCCATAGTCCTGTATCAATCCCCAAACTAATCCCACTGTCCCGCTCTCTCCCCATAGTCCTGTATCAAACCCTAAACTAATCCCACTGCCCCGCTCTCTCCCCATAGCCCTGTCTCAATCCCCAAACTAATCCCACTGCCCCGCTCTCTCCCCATAGTCCTGTATCAATCCCAGAATCGATACAGAAAGTGAGACAGACAGAGAGAGAGAGAGACACACACACACACACACTCTCTCTCCCTCTCGCTCTCTCTCACTGTCTATCTCTCTGTCTCTCACACTCTCTCTGTTCCTCTCTTTCACTCTGTCCCTCTCTCTGTCTCGCCCTATTTCTGTCTCTCTCTCTCTCTCTCTCTCTCTGTCTCTCTCTCACTCTGTATCTCTCTTTCTCGCTCTTTCTCTCTTTCTGTCCCTCTCTCTGTTCCTCTCGCTCTCTCTCTCTCTCTCTCTCTCCCTCTCTCTTTCCCTCTCTCTGTCCTTCTCCCTATCTCCCTCTCTCTCTCTGTGCCTCTCTCTCTCTCTGTCCTACAATCTCTATCTCTCTGTCTCTCTCTCTCTCTCTCTCTCTCTTTCCCTGTGTTTCTCTCTCTCTTTCTGTCTCTCTTCCTCTTTCTCTCTATCCCTCTCTCTCTCTATCCCCCTCTCTCTCTATCCCTCTCTTTCTCTCTCCTGCATTTTCCTATCACTCTCTCTCTCTGTCTCCCTCTCTATATATATATATATATAACTCTCTGTCTCTATCTCTCTATCTCTCTCACTCTCTCATTTTCTCACTCACTGTCTATCTCTCTCTGTCTCTAACTCTCTGTCTCTCTCTCTCTCTTTCTCCGTTTCTTGCTCTCTCTCTCTGTCTCTCTCACTCACTCATTTTCTCTCTCTCTGTCTGTCTCTCTCTGTCTCTCTCTCTCTGTCTCTCTCACTCTCTCTCTCTCTTTATCTGTTTCTCTCTCTCTCTCTCTCTCTCTCTCTCTCTGTCTCTCTCTCTCTCTGTGTCTCTGAGTTTCTCTCTGTCTCTCCCCTGTCTCTTTCCATCTTTCTCTCTCTCGCTCTATCTCTGTCTCTCTCTATCTCTCTCTCTCTCACTGTCTCTCTCACTCTCTCTCTCTATCTATCTGTCTCTCTTTCTGTCGTCTCTCTCTCTCTGTCCCTCTCTCCCTATCTCTCTCTATCCCCCTTTCTCTCTGTCTGTTTCACTCTACCTCTCTCTGACACTCTCTGTCTCTCTCTGTCTCTCAGTCACACTCACTCTCTCTGTCTCTCTCTCTGCCTCGTTCTCTCGCTCTGTCTCTCTCTCAGACTTGTTCTCTCTGTCTCGCTCTGTCTTTCTCCTTCTCTCTCTGTCTCTCTCTCTCGCTCTGTCTCTCTCCTTCTCTCTCTCTCTGTCTCATTCCCTCTCTGTCTCTCTCTTCCTATCTCTCTCTATCCCTCTCTCCCACTCTTCTGTCTCTTTCCATCTCTCTCTGTCTCTCTATTTGTCTGTCTCTCTCTTTCTCTGTCTCTGTCACTCTCTCTCTCTCCCTCTCTCTGTCCCTCTCTCTGTGTTTCTCTCTCTGTCTCTCTCCCTCACTCTCTCCTGTCTCTTTCCATCTCTCTCTCATTCTATCTCCCTCTCTCTTTCTCTCTCTCTGTCTCTCTCTCTCTGACAGCCTCGCTCTGTCTCTCTCTCTCTCTCTATCTGTTTCTATCTCTCTGTCTCTCGCTCTCTTTCTCTCTCCCTCTATCTCTGTCTCTCTATCTCTCTCTCTCTCTGTTTCTCCCTCTCTCTCTCTGTCTCTCTCCCTCTCTGTGTTTCTCCCTCTCTTTCTCTGTCTCTCCCCCTCTCTCAACATCCGTCTCTCTTCCTATCCCTCTCTCTCTCTATCACTATCGCTCTCTGTCTCCCTCTCTCTCTCTCTCCTGTTTCTTTCCATCTCTTGCTCTCTATTTCTTTCTCTCTGTCCCCCCCACGCTCTCTCTCTCTCTGTCTCTCTATCTCTCTCTGTCTTTCTCTCTGTCTGTCTCTCTCTCTCTCTGTCTCATTCACTCCCTAGCTCTCTCTCTCTGTCTCTCTGTCTCTCTCTCTCTCCCTCTCTCTCTATCCCTCTCTCTCACTCCCTCTCTCTCTCTCTCTGTCTCTCTCTCTCTGTGTCTCTGAGTTTCTCTCTGTCTCTCTGTATCTCTCACCTGTCTCTTTCCATCTCTTTCTCTCTCTCGGTCTCTCTTTCTCTCTCACTGTCTCTCTCTCTCTGTCCCTCCCTCTGTTCCCCGCTCTCTCTCTCTGTCTCTCTCACTATTTCTGTCTCTCTCTCTCTCTCACTCTCCCTATCTCTCTCTATCCCTCTCTCTCTGTCTGTCTGTCTCTCTCCCCCTCTCTCTGACACTCTCTGCCTCTCTCTCTCTCTCTGTCACACTCACTCTCTCTGTCTCTCTCTCTCTCTCTCTCTCTCTGTCTTTCTTTCTCTCTCTGACTCTCTCTCTCTCTCTCTCTCTCTCCCTTTCTGTCTCTCACTCTGTGTGTGTGTCTCGCTCTCTCTCTCTGACCCTCTCTGTCTCTCTGTCTCTCTCTCTTTGACTCTATCTGTCTCTCTCTCTCTCTTCCTCTCTGTCTCTCTCTCAGTCTCTCTCTCCCTGTCTAAGTGTCTCTCCCTCTCTGTCTCTCTCTGTATGTCTATCAATCCCCAAACTAATCCCACTGCCCCGCTCTCTCCCCATAGTCCTGTATCAATCCCCAAACTAATCCCACTGCCCCGCTCTCTCCCCATAGTCCTGTATCAATCCCCAAACTAATCCCACTGTCACGCTCTCTCCCCATAGTCCTGTATCAATCCCCAAACTAATCCCACTGCCCCGCTCTCTCCCCATAGTCCTGTATCAATCCCCAAACTAATCCCACTGCCCCGCTCTCTCCCCATAGTCCTGTATCAATCCCCAAACTAATCCCACTGCCCCGCTCTCTCCCCATAGTCCTATATCAATCCCCAAACTAATCCCACTGTCCCGCTCTCTCCCCATAGCCCTGTATCAATCCCCAAACTAATCCCACTGCCCCGCTCTCTCCCCATAGTCCTGTATCAATCCCCAAACTAATCCCACTGCCCCGCTCTCTCCTCATAGTCCTCTATCAATCCCAAACTAATCCCACTGCCCCGCTCTCTCCCCATAGTCCTATATCAATCCCCAAACTAATCCCACTGTCCCGCTCTCTCCCCATAGTCCTGTCTCAATCCCCAAACTAATCCCACTGCCCCGCTCTCTTCCCATAGTCCTGTATCAATCCCAAAACTAATCCTACTGCCCCGCTCTCTCCCCATAGTCCTGTATCAATCCCCAAACTAATCCCACTGCCCCGCTCTCTCCTCATAGTCCTGTATCAATCTCCAAACTAATCCCACTGCCCCGCTCTCTCCCCATAGTCCTGTATCAATCCCCAAACTAATCCCACTGCCCCGATCTCTCCCATAGTCCTGTATCAATCTCCAAACTAATCCCACTGCCCCCCTCTCTCCCCATAGTCCTGTATCAATCCCCAAACTAATCCCACTGCCCCGATCTCTCCCCATAGTCCTGTATCAATCTCCAAACTAATCCCACTGCCCCCCTCTCTCCCCATAGTCCTGTATCAATCCCCAAACTAATCCCACTGCTCCGCTCTCTCCCCATAGTCCTGTATCAATCCCCAAACTAATCCCACTGCCCCGCTCTCTCCCCATCGTCCTGTATCAATCCCCAAACTAATCCCACTGCCCCGCTCTCTCCCCATAGTCCTGTATCAATCCCCAAACTAATCCCACTGCCCCGCTCTCTCCCCATAGTCCTGTATCAATCCCCAAACTAATCCCACTGCCCCGCTCTCTCCCCATAGTCCTGTATCAATCTCCAAACTAATCCCACTGCCCCGCTCTCTCCCCATAGTCCTGTATCAATCCCCAAACTAATCCCACTGCCCCGCTCTCTCCCCATAGTCCTGTATCAATCCCCAAACTAATCCCACTGCCCCGCTCTCTCCCCATAGTCCTGTATCAATCCCCAAACTAATCCCACTGCCCCGCTCTCTCCCCATAGCCCTGTATCAATCTCCAAACTAATCCCACTGTCCCGCTCTCTCCCCATAGTCCTGTATCAATCCCCAAACTAATCCCACTGCCCCGCTCTCTGCCCATAGTCCTGTATCAATCGCAAACTAATCCCACTGCCCCGCTCTCTCCCCATAGTCCTGTATCAATCCCCAAACTAATCCCACTGCCCTGCTCTCTCCCCATAGTCCTGTATCAATCCC
>NW_027252768.1:302500-317500 GCF_044704955.1 Pristiophorus japonicus
CTCTCTCGCTCTCTGTCTCTCTCTCTCTGTCCCTCCCTCTGTTCCCATCTATCTCTCTCTCTCTATCTCTTTCACCAACTGTCTCTTTCTCTCTCTCACTCTGTATCGCTCTCTCTCTCTCTCTCTCTGTGTCTCTCTCTCTCCCTATCTCTATCCCTCTCTCTCTCTCTGTCTTTCTCTCTGTCTGTCTCTCTCTCTTTCTCTGTCTCTGTCACTCTGTCTCTCTCTCGGTCTCTCTTTCTATCCCTCTCTCTCACTCTCTGTATCCCTTTCTCTCTCTATTCCTCTCCCTCTCTGTGTTTCTCACTCTGTCTCTCTCTCTCTCTCCTGTCTCTTTCCATCTCTCTCTCGCTCTATCTCCCTCTCTCTCTCTTTCTCTCTCTCTGTCTCTCTCTCTCTATCCGTTTCTATCTCTCTGTCTCTCGCTCTCTTGCTATCTCTGTCTCTCTATCTGTCTATCTCTCTCTCTCTCTGTGTTTCTCCCTCTTTCTCTGTGTTTCTCCCTCTCTCTCTCTCTCTCTCTGTCTCTCTCTCTCTCTGTCTCTCTCTCTCTCTCTGTCTCTCTCTCTATCCCTCTCTCTATCCCTCTCTCTCACTCCCTCTCTCTCTCTCTCTGTCTCTCTCTCTCTCTGTCTCTCTCTCTATCCCTCTCTCTATCCCTCTCTCTCACTCCCTCTCTCTCTCTCTCTATCCCTCTCTCTCACTCCCTCTCTCTCTCTCTCTGTCTCTCTCTCTCTGTGTCTCTGAGTTTCTCTCTGTCTCTCTGTATCTCTCTCCTGTCTCTTTCCATCTCTTTCTCTCTCTCGGTCTCTCTTTCTCTCTCACTGTCTCTCTCTCTCTGTCCCTCCCTCTGTTCCCCGCTCTCTCTCTCTGTCTCTCTCACTATTTCTGTCTCTCTCTCTCTCTCACTCTCCCTATCTCTCTCTATCCCTCTCTCTGTCTCTGTCTGTCTCTCACCCCCTCTCTCTGACACTCTTTGCCTCTCTCTCTCTCTCTGTCACACTCACTCTCTCTGTCTCTATCTCTCTCTCTCTCTCTGTCTTGCTATCTCTGTCTCCCCCTCTGTCTCTTTCCATCTCTCTCTCGCTCTATCTCTCTCCCTCTCTCTCTGTCTCTCTCTCTCTCTCTGTTGGGTTGGTGAGGCCTCTTCCAGTCGAAGAGCCAACACACAGTGTGGGAAGTGCTGCAATACCCGGCCAGTCCCGATAGGGGGCGCTGTACAGCGCCTCCAGCGGCTCAGCCAATGGCAACAGCCCCTCTGCCTGATGGACAGCCCACTCAGCCAATAGTGAGCGCTCCCACGTGGGGCAGCAACCCGCCCACTGGCCGGGGTTGATGGACAGCTGGACTGACCAATCACCACTGCCACCCGCCCACCTACTTCCGGCCCCGACCCAGCGTCATTGCGTCATTCCGCTCCGGCTCCCCCGCCTTCCGCGACAACCTGGAAGCGCCCTTAAAGCGAGGCCGCCCCAACACTGCACATTATGGTTGTGCACCGATAATTGTGAACAGGCCCAATTAAAGCGGGGACCGGATCAGAGCAAAGTCAGTGGGTGCGACAGGAGAGGAAAGGGGGCAAAGAAATGCAGTGGCAGCATCAGAGAAGGTAGGAAGGGGATCAATAGATCACAGAAAGCTTTCAATCACAGAATGAGAGTTTGGGATTGATACTGGGCTATGGGGAGGGAGCGGGGCAGTGAGAGAGAGAGAGATTTCTAAATATATATAAATCTCTGTCTCACCGTCTGTCCCTCCAGCACGGGATAGATACAGAGATAATCTCCCTCTACACTGTCCATCAAACTCTCCCAGGGCAGGTACAGGGGGTTAGATACAGAGTAAAGCTCCCTCTACACTGTCCCATCAAACACTCCCAGGGCAGGTGCAGGGGGTTAGATACAGAGTAAAGCTCCCTCTACACTGTCCATCAAACACTCCCAGGGCAGGTACAGGGGGTTAGATACAGAGTAAAGCTCCCTCTACACTGTCCCATCAAACACTCCCAGGGCAAGTACAGGGGGTTAGATACAGAGTAAAGCTCCCTCTACACTGTCCATCAAACACTCCCAGGGCAGGTACAGGGGGTTAGATACAGAGTAAAGCTCCCTCTACACTGTCCATCAAACTCTCCCAGGGCAGGTACACGGGGTTAGATACAGAGTAAAGCTCCCTCTACACTGTCCATCAAACTCTCCCAGGGCAGGTACAGCACGGGGTTAGATACAGAGTAAAGCTCCCTCTACACTGTCCCATCAAACACTCCCAGGGCAGGTACAGGGGGTTAGATACAGAGTAAAGCTCTCTCCACACTGTCCATCAAACACTCCCAGGGCAGGTACAGGGGGTTAGATACAGAGTAAAGCTCCCTCTACACTGTCCCATCAAACACTCCCAGGGCAGGTACAGCACGGGATAGATACAGAGATAATCTCCCTCTACACTGTCCATCAAACTCTCCCAGTGCAGGTACAGGGGTTTATATACAGAGTAAAGCTCCCTCTACACTGTCCCATCAAACACTCCCAGGGCAGGTACAGGGGGTTAGATACAGAGTAAAGCTCTCTCTACACTGTCCATCAAACACTCCCAGGGCAGGTACAGGGGGTTAGATACAGAGTAAAGCTCCCTCTACACTGTCCCATCAAACACTCCCAGGGCAGGTACAGCACGGGGTTAGATACAGAGTAAAGCTCCCTCTACACTGTCCCATCAAACACTCCCAGGGCAGGTACAGGGGGTTAGATACAGAGTAAAGCTCCCTCTACACTGTCCCATCAAACACTCCCAGGGCAGGTACAGGGGGTTAAATACAGAGATAATCTCCCTCTACACTGTCCATCAAACACTCCCAGGGCAGGTACATGGGGTTAGATACAGAGTAAAGCTCCCTCTACACTGTCCCATCAAACACTCCCAGGGCAGGTACAGGGGGTTAGATACAGAGTAAAGCTCCCTCTACACTGTCCCATCAAACACTCCCAGGGCAGGTACAGGGGGTTAGATACAGAGTAAAGCTCCCTCTGCACTGTCCCATCAAACTCTCCCAGGGCAGGTTCAGGGGGTTAGATACAGAGTAAAGCTCCCTCTACACTGTCCCATCAAACACTCCCAGGGCAGGTACAGGTGGTTAGATACAGAGTAAAGCTCCCTCTGCACTGTCCCATCAAACACTCCCAGAGCAGGTGCAGGGGGTTAGATACAGAGTAAAGCTCTCTCTACACTGTCCCATCAAACACTCCCAGGGCAGGTACAGGGGGTTAGATACAGAGTAAAGCTTCCTCTACACTGTCCCATCAAACACTGCCAGCGCAGGTACAGGGGGTTAGATACAGAGTAAAGCTCCCTCTACACTGTCCATCAAACACTCCCAGGGCAGGTACAGGGGGTTAGATACAGAGTAAAGCTCCCTCTACACTGTCCCATCAAACACTCCCAGGGCAGGTACAGCACGGGGTTAGATACGGAGATAAGAACATATGAAATGGGAGCAGGAGTAGGACATATGGCCCCTCGAGCCTGCTCCACCATTTAATACGATCATGTCTGATCCGATCATGGACTCAGCTCCACTTCCCTGCCCGCTCCCTATAAACCCTTATCCCTTATCGGTTAAGGAACTGTCTATCTCTGTCTTAAATTTATTCAATGTCCCGGCTTCCACAGCTCTCTGAGGCAGCGAGTTCCACAGATTTACAACCCTCTGAGAGAAGAAATTCCTCCTCATCTCAGTTTTAAATGGGCGGCCCCTTATTCTAAGACCATGCCCCCTAGTTCTAGTCTCCCCCATCAGTGGGAACATCCTCTCTGTATCCACCTTGTCGACCCCCTCATTATCTTATCCGTTTCGTTAGTTAGTTACCTGCGGTCTTATAGTTAATTACATTTGGAGAGAGCACCTCTCTGTTTGTCTCTCTGTCTCACTCCCTCTATCTCCCTCTCCCAATCTCCCTCTCTCCAACTCTATCTCTCCCATTCTGTCTCGCTACCTCTCTCTCCCTCTGTCTCTGTCTCTCTCCCTCTCTCCCACTCTGTATCGCTTCATCGCTCTCTCTCTCGCTTTCGCTCTCTCTCTGTTTCTCTCCCTCTCTCTCCCTCTCTCTCTCCTGCTCTCTCTCTATTGTCCTCTCTCTCTCTGTTTCTCTCCCTCTCTCTCTACCTCTCTCTCTCCCGCTCTCTCTCTATTGTTCTCTCCGTCTCTCTATCTCTCTCCGTCTCTCTCTGTCTCGCTCTCTCTCTCACACTGTATCCCTCCCTCTTTCTCCCTCCCTCTCTCTCTCTCTCTGTTCCTCCCTCTCTCTCTCAATCTCTGTCTCGCTTTCGCACTCTCTCACACTATCTCTCTCTCTCGCTCTCTCTCTGTCTCTCTATCTCTCTGCCTCTCAATCCCTGTCTCTCTCTCGCGCTCTCACGTTCTGTCTCTCTCTCTGTCTCTCTCTGTCTCTTTCTCTCTCTGTCTTTCTGTCTCTCTGTTTCTCACTTTCTCTCTTATCTGTCTTTCTCTCTATCTCTCTCGGTCTCATGACCTGTCTCTCTCTCTCTCTCTCTCTCGCTCTGTCTCTGTCTCTCTCTCCCTCTCTATCTCCATCTCTCTCTCTCTCTCTGTCTCTCTCTCTCTGTCTCTCCCTGTCTCCCTCAGTCTCTCGGACTCTGTAACAAGAGACTTGGTATAAAATGGTCACCACGCATCTCGTAAAATGGCTGCTCAATCTCACACAAACTAATCCCACTGTCCCGCTCTCTCCCCATAGCCCTGTATCAATCCCCAAACTAATCCCACTGCCCCGCTCTCTCACCATAGTCCTGTATCAATCCCCAAACTAATCCCACTGCCCCGCTCTCTCCCCACAGTCCTGTATCAATCTCACACAAACTAATCCCACTGCCCCGCTATCTCCCCATAGTCCTGTATCAATCTCCAAACTAATCCCACTGTCCCTCTCTCTCCCCATAGTCCTGTATCAATTCCCAAACTAATCCCACTGTCCCGCTCTCTCCCCATAGTCCTGTATCAATCCCCAAACTAATCCCACTGCCCCGCTCTCTCCCCATAGTCCTGTATCAATCCCCAAACTAATCCCACTGCCCCGCTCTCTCCCCATAGTCCTGTATCAATCCCCAAACTAATCCCACTGCCCCGCTATCTCCCCATAGTCCTGTATCAATCTCCAAACTAATCCCACTGTCCCTCTCTCTCCCCATAGTCCTGTATCAATTCCCAAACTAATCCCACTGTCCCGCTCTCTCCCCATAGTCCTGTATCAATCCCCAAACTAATCCCACTGCCCCGCTCTCTCCCCATAGTCCTGTATCAATCCCCAAACTAATCCCACTGCCCCGCTCTCTCCCCATAGTCCTGTATCAATCTCCAAACTAATCCCACTGCCCCGCTCTCTCCCCATAGTCCTGTATCAATCCCCAAACTAATCCCACTGCCCCGCTCTCTCCCCATAGTCCTGTATCAATCCCCAAACTAATCCCACTGCCCCTCTCTCTCCCCATAGCCCTGTATCAATCCCCAAACTAATCCCACTGCCCCGCTCTCTCCCCATAGTCCTGTATCAATCTCCAAACTAATCCCACTGCCCCGCTCTCTCCCCATACTCCTGTATCAATCTCCAAACTAATCCCACTGCCCCGCTCTCTCCCATAGTCCTGTATCAATCCCCAAACTAATCCCACTGCCCCGCTCTCTCCCCTTAGTCCTGTATCAATCTCCAAACTAATCCCACTGCCCCACTCTCTCCCCATAGTCCTGTATCAATCTCCAAACTAATCCCACTGCCCCACTCTCTCCCCATAGTCCTGTATCAATCTCCAAACTAATCCCACTGCCCCACTCTCTCCCCATAGTCCTGTATCAATCTCCAAACTAATCCCATTGCCCCGCTCTCTCCCCACAGCCCTGTATCAATCCCCAAACTAATCCCACTGCCCCACTCTCTCCCCATACTCCTGTATCAATCCCCAAACTAATCCCACTGCCCCGCTCTCTCCACATAGCCCTGTATCAATCCCCAAACTAATCCCACTGCCCCGCTCTCTCCCATAGTCCTGTATCAATCCCCAAACTAATCCCATGCCCCGCTCTCTCCCCATAGCCCTGTATCAA
Source organism: Pristiophorus japonicus (assembly GCF_044704955.1). Classification (NCBI taxonomy): domain Eukaryota; kingdom Metazoa; phylum Chordata; class Chondrichthyes; family Pristiophoridae; genus Pristiophorus; species Pristiophorus japonicus. Next base: position 308,613 of record NW_027252768.1, read on the forward strand.
TCCCCAAACTAATCCCACTGCCCCGCTCTCTCCCCATAGTCCTGTATCAATTCCCAAACTAATCCCACTGCCCCGCTCTCTCCCCATAGTCCTGTATCAATCTCCAAACTAATCCCACTGCCCCGCTCTCTCCCCATAGTCCTGTATCAATCCCCAAACTAATCCCACTGCCCCGCTCTCTCCCCATAGTCCTGTATCAATCCCCAAACTAATCCCACTGCCCCGCTCTCTCCCCATAGTCCTCTATCAATCCCCAAACTAATCACACTGCCCCGCTCTCTCCCCAAAGTACTGTATCAATCCCCAAACTAATCCCACTGCCCCGCTCTCTCCCCATAATCCTGTAGCAATCGCAAACTAATCCCACTGCCCCGCTCTCTCCCCATAGTCCTGTATCAATCCCCAAACTAATCCCACTGCCCCGCTCTCTCCCCTTAGTCCTGTATCAAACCACAAACTAAACCCACTGCCCCGCTCTCTCCCCATAGACCTGTATCAATCCCCAAACTAATCCCACTGCCCCGCTCTCTCCTCATAGTCCTGTATCAATCCCCAAACTAATCCCACTGTCCCGCTCTCTCCCCATAGCCCTGTATCAATCCCCAAAGTAATCCCACTGCCCCGATTTCTCCCCATAGTCCTGTATCAAACCCCAAACTAATCCCACTGCCCCGCTCTCTCCCCATAGTCCTGTATCAAACCCCAAACTAATCCCACTGCCCCGCTCTCTCCTCATAGTCCTGTATCAAACCCCAAACTAATCCCACTGCCCCGCTCTCTCCCCATAGTCCTGTATCAATCTCCAAACTAATCCCACTGCCCCGGTCTCTCCTCATAGCCCTGTATCAATCCCCAAACTAATCCCACTGCCCCGCTCTCTCCCCATAGCCCTGTATCAATCCCCAAACTAATCCCACTGCCCCGCTCTCTCCCCATAGCCCTGTATCAATCCCCAAACTAATCCCACTGCCCCGGTCTCTCCTCATAGCCCTGTATCAATCCCCAAACTAATCCCACTGCCCCGCTCTCTCCCCATAGTCCTGTATCAATCCCCAAACTAATCCCACTGCCCCGCTCTCTCCCCACAGTCCTCTATCAATCCCCAAACTAATCACACTGCCCCGCTCTCTCCCCATAGTACTGTATCAATCCCCAAACTAATCCCACTGCCCCGCTCACTCCCGATAATCCTGTAGCAATCGCAAACTAATCCCACTGCCCCGCTCTCTCCCCATAGCCCTGTATCAATCCCCAAACTAATCCCACTGTCCCGCTCTCTCCCCATAGCCCTGTATCAAACCACAAACTAATCCCACTGCCCCGCTCTCTCCCCATAGACCTGTATCAATCCCCAAACTAATCCCACTGCCCCGCTCTCTCCCCATAGACCTCTATCAATCCCGAAACTAATCCCACTGCCCCGCTCTCTCCCCTTAGCCCTGTATCAATCCCCAAACTAATCCCACTGCCCCGATCTCTCCCCATAGTCCTGTATCAAACCCCAAACTAATCCCACTGCCCCGCTCTCTCCCCATAGTCCTGTATCAATCCCCAAACTAATCCCACTGCCCCGCTCTCTCTCCATAGTCCTGTATCAATCCCCAAACTAATCCCACTGCCCCACTCTCTCGTCATAGTCCTGTATCAATCCCCAAACTAATCTCACTGCCCCGCTCTCTCCCCATAGTCCAGTAGCAAGCCCCAAACTAATCCCACTGCCCCGCTCTCTCCTCATAGTCCTGTATCAATCCCCAAACTAATCTCACTGCCCCGCTCTCTCCCCATAGTCCTGTATCAATCCCCAAACTAATCCCACTGCCCCGCTCTCTCCTCATAGTCCTGTATCAATCCCCAAACTAATCTCACTGCCCCGCTCTCTCCCCATAGTCCTGTATCAATCCCCAAACTAATCCCACTGCCCTGCTCGCTCCCCATAGTCCTGTATCAATCCCCAAACTAATCCCACTGCCCCGCTCTCTCCCCATAGTCCTGTATCAATCCCCAAACTAATCCCACTGCCCCGCTCTCTCCCCATAGTCCTGTATCAATCCCCAAACTAATCTCACTGCCCCGCTCTCTCCCCATAGTCCTGTATCAATCCCCAAACTAATCCCACTGCCCCGCTCTCTCCTCATAGTCCTGTATCAATCGCAAACTAATCCCACTGCCCCGCTCTCTCCCCATTGTCTTGTATCAATCCCCAAACTAATCCCACTGCCCTGCTCTCTCCTCATAGTCCTGTATCAATCCCCAAACTAATCCCACTGCCCCGCTCTCTCCCCATAGCCCTGTATCAATCCCCAAACTAATCCCACTGTCCCACTCTCTCCCCATAGTCCTGTATCAATCCCCAAACTAATCTCACTGCCCCGCTCTCTCCCCATAGCCCTGTATCAATCCCCAAACTAATCCCACTGTCCCGCTCTCTCCCCATAGCCCTGTATCAATCCCCAAACTAATCCCACTGCCCCGCTCTCTCCCCATAGTCCTGTATCAAACCCCAAACTAATCCCACTGCCCCGCTCTCTCCCCATAGTCCTGTATCAATCTCCAAACTAATCCCACTGCCCCGCTCTCTCCCCATAGTCCTGTATCAATCTCCAAACTAATCCCACTGCCCCGATCTCTCCCCATAGTCCTGTATCAAACCCCAAACTAATCCCACTGCCCCGCTCTCTCCCCATAGTCCTGTATCAATCCCCAAACTAATCCCACTGCCCCGCTCTCTCCTCATAGTCCTGTATCAATCCCCAAACAAATCTCACTGCCCCGCTCTCTCCCCATAGTCCTGTATCATTCCCCAAACTAATCCCACTGCCCCGCTCTCTCCCTATAATCCTGTATCAATCGCAAACTAATCCCACTGCCCCGCTCTCTCCCCATAGCCCTGTATCAATACCCAAACTAATCCCACTGTCCCGCTCTCTCCCCATAGCCCTGTATCAATCCCCAAACTAATCCCACTGCCCCGCTCTCTCCCCATAGTCCTGTATCAATCCCCAAACTAATCCCACTGCCCCGCTCTCTCCCCATAGCCCTGTATCAATCCCCAAACTAATCCCACTGCCCCGGTCTCTCCTCATAGCCCTGTATCAATCCCCAAACTAATCCCACTGCCCTGCTCTCTCCCCATAGCCCTGTATCAATCCCCAAACTAATCCCACTGCCCCGCTCTCTCCCCATAGCCCTGTATCAATCCCCAAATAAATCCCACTGCCCCGCTCTCTCCTCATAGTCCTGTATCAATCCCCAAACTAATCCCACTGCCCCGCTCTCTCCCCATAGCCCTGTATCAATCCCCAAATAAATCCCACTGCCCCGCTCTCTCCTCATAGTCCTGAATCAATCCCCAAACTAATCCCACTGGCCCGCTCTCTCCCCATAGTCTTGTATCAATCCCCAAACTAATCCCACTGCCCCGCTCTCTCCCCATAGCCCTGTATCAATCCCCAAACTAATCCCACTGCCCCGCTCTCTCCTCATAGCCCTGTATCAATCCCCAAACTAATCCCACTGCCCTGCTCTCTCCCCATAGCCCTGTATCAATCCCCAAACTAATCCCACTGCCCCGCTAACTCCCCATAGTCCTGTATCAATCCCCAAACTAATCCCACTGCCCCGCTCTCTCCCCATAGCCCTGTATCAATCCCCAAATAAATCCCACTGCCCCGCTCTCTCCTCATAGTCCTGTATCAATCCCCAAACTAATCCCACTGCCCCGCTCTCTCCCCATAGCCCTGTATCAATCCTCAAACTAATCCCACTGCCCCGCTCTCTCCCCATAGCCCTGTATCAATCCCCAAACTAATCCCACTGCCTCGCTCTCTCCCCATAGTCCTGTAACAATCCCCAAACTAATCCCACTGCCCCGCTCTCTCCCCATAGTCCTGTATCAATCCCCAAACTAATCCCACTGCCCCGCTCTCTCCCCATAGTCCTGTATCAATCCCCAAACTAATCCCACTGCCCCGCTCTCTCCCCATAGCCCTGTATCAATCCGCAAACAAATCCCACTGCCGCACTCTCTCCCCATAGACCTGTATCAATCCCCAAACTAATCCCACTGCCCCGCTCTCTCCCCATAGCCCTGTATCAATCCGCAAACTAATCCCACTGCCGCACTCTCTCCCCATAGCCCTGTATCAATCTCCAAACTAATCCCACTGCCCCGCTCTCTCCCCATAGCCCTGTATCAATCCGCAAACTAATCCCACTGCCGCACTCTCTCCCCATAGCCCTGTATCAATCTCCAAACTAATCCCACTGCCCCGCTCTCTCCCCATAGTCCTGTATCAATCCCCAAACTAATCCCACTGCCCCGCTCTCTCCCCATAGTCCTGTATCAATCCCCAAACTAATCCCACTGCCCCGCTCTCTCCCCATAGCCCTGTATCAATCCGCAAACTAATCCCACTGCCGCACTCTCTCCCCATAGCCCTGTATCAATCTCCAAACTAATCCCACTGCCCCGCTCTCTCCCCATAGTCCTGTATCAATCTCCAAACTAATCCCACTGCCCCGCTCTCTCCCCATAGTCCTGTATCAATCCCCAAACTAATCCAACTGCCCCGCTCTCTCCCCATAGCCCTGTATCAATCCCCAAACTAATCCCACTGCCCCGGTCTCTCCTCATAGCCCTGTATCAATCCCCAAACTAATCCCACTGCCCCGCTCTCTCCCCATAGCCCTGTATCAATCCCCAAACTAATCCCACTGCCCCGCTACCTCCCCATAGTCCTGTATCAATCCCCAAACTAATCCCACTGCCCCGCTCTCTCCGCATAGCCCTGCATCAATCCCCAAACTAATCCCACTGCCCCGCTCTCTCCCCACAGTCCTCTATCAATCCCCAAACTAATCACACTGCCCCGCTCTCTCCCCATAGTCCTGTATCAATCCCCAAACTAATCCCACTGCCCCGCTCACTCCCGATAATCCTGTAGCAATCGCAAACTAATCCCACTGCCCCGCTCTCTCCCCATAGCCCTGTATCAATCCCCAAACTAATCCCACTGCCCCGCTCTCTCCCCATAGACCTCTATCAATCCCGAAACTAATCCCACTGCCCCGCTGTCTCCCCTTAGCCCTGTATCAATCCCCAAACTAATCCCACTGCCCCGATCTCTCCCCATAGTCCTGTATCAAACCCCAAACTAATCCCACTGCCCCGCTCTCTCCCCATAGTCCTGTATCAATCCCCAAACTAATCCCACTGCCCCACTCTCTCCCCATAGTCCTGTATCAATCCGCAAACTAATCCCACTGCCCCGCTCTCTCCCCATAGTCCTGTATCAATCTCCAAACTAATCCCACTGCCCCGCTCTCTCCCCATAGTCCTGTATCAATCTCCAAACTAATCCCACTGCCCCGCTCTCTCCCCATAGTCCTGTATCAATCCCGAAACTAATCACACTGCCCCGCTCACTCCCCATAGCCCTGTATCAATCCCCAAACTAATCCCACTGCCCCGCTCTCTCCCCATAGCCCTGTAACAATCTCCAAACTAATCCCACTGCCCCGCTCTCTCCCCATAGCCCTGTATCAATCCCCAAACTAATCCCACTGCCCCGCTCTCTCCCCATAGTCCTGTATCAATCTCCAACCAATCCCACTGCCCCGCTCTCTCCCCATAGCCCTGTATCAATCCCCAAACTAATCCCACTGCCCCGCTCTCTCCCCATAGCCCTGTAACAATCCCCAAACTAATCCCACTGCCCCGCTCTCTCCCCATAGCCCTGTATCAATCCCCAAACTAATCCCACTGCCCCGCTCTCTCCCCATAGCCCTGTATCAATCCCCAAACTAATCCCACTGCCCCGCTCTCTCCCCATAGTCCTGTATCAATCCCCAAACTAATCCCACTGCCCCGCTCTCTCCCCATAGTCCTGTAACAATCCCCAAACTAATCCCACTGCCCCGCTCTCTCTCCATAGCCCTGTATCAATCTCCAAACTAATCCCACTGCCGCACTCTCTCCCCATAGTCCTGTATCAATCCCCAAACTAATCCCACTGCCCCGCTCTCTCCCCATAGCCCTGTATCAATCTCCAAACTAATCCCACTGCCCCGCTCTCTCCCCATAGTCTTGTATCAATCCCCAAACTAATCCCACTGCCCCGCTCTCTCCTCATAGTCCTGTATCAATCCCCAAACTAATCTCACTGCCCCGCTCTCTCCCCATAGTCCTGTATCAATCCCCAAACTAATCTCACTGCCCCGCTCTCTCCCCATAGCCCGGTATCAATCCCCAAACTAATCCCACTGTCCCGCTCTCTCCCCATAGTCCTGTATCAATCCCCAAACTAATCTCACTGCCCCGCTCTCTCCCCATAGCCCTGTATCAATCCCCAAACTAATCCCACTGTCCCGCTCTCTCCCCATAGCCCTGTATCAATCCCCAAACTAATCCCACTGCCCCGCTCTCTCCCCATAGTCCTGTATCAAACCCCAAACTAATCCCACTGCCCCGCTCTCTCCCCATAGCCCTGTATCAATCTCCAAACTAATCCCACTGCCCCGCTCTCTCCCCATAGTCCTGTATCAATCTCCAAACTAATCCCACTGCCCCGCTCTCTCCCCATAGCCCTGTATCAATCCCCAAACTAATCCCACTGTCCCGCTCTCTCCCCATAGCCCTGTATCAATCGCCAAACTAACCCCACTGCCCCGCTCTCTCCCCATAGTCCTGTATCAATCCCCAAACTAATCCCACTGCCCCGCTCTCTCCCCATAGCCCTGTATCAATCCCCAAACTAATCCCACTGCCCCGCTCTCTCCCCATAGTCCTGTATCAATCCCCAAACTAATCCCACTGCCCCACACTCTCCCCATAGCCCTGTATCAATCCTCAAACTAATCCCACTGCCCCGCTCTCTCCCCATAGCCCTGTATCAATCCTCAAACTAATCCCACTGCCCCGCTCTCTCCCCATAGTCCTGTATCAATCACCAAACTAATCCCACTGCCCCGCTCTCTCCCCATAGCCCTGTATCAATCCTCAAACTAATCCCACTGCCTCGCTCTCTCCCCATAGCCCTGTTTCAATCCCCAAACTAATCCCACTGCCCCGCTCTCTCCCCATAGTCCTGTAACAATCCCCAAACTAATCCCACTGCCCCGCTCTCTCCCCATAGCCCTGTATCAATCCGCAAACTAATCCCACTGCCGCACTCTCTCCCCATAGTCCTGTATCAATCCCCAAACTAATCCCACTGCCCCACTCTCTCCCCATAGTCCTGTATCAATCTCCAAACTAATCCCACTGCCCCGCTCTCTCCCCATAGTCCTGTATCAATCTCCAAACTAATCCCACTGCCCCACTCTCTCCCCATAGTCCTGTATCAATCTCCAAACTAATCCCACTGCCCCACTCTCTCCCCATAGCCCTGTATCAATCTCCAAACTAATCCCACTGCCCCGCTCTCTCCCCATAGTCCTGTATCAATCTCCAAACTAATCCCACTGCCCCACTCTCTCCCCATAGCCCTGTATCAATCCCCAAACTAATCCCACTGCCCCGCTCTCTCCCCATAGTCCTGTATCAATCCCCAAACTAATCCCACTGCCCCGCTCTCTCCCCATAGTCCTGTATCAATCCCCAAACTAATCCCACTGCCCTGCTCTCTCCCCATAGCCCTGTATCAATCCGCAAACTAATCCCACTGCCGCACTCTCTCCCCATAGCCCTGTATCAATCTCCAAACTAATCCCACTGCCCCGCTCTCTCCCCATAGCCCTGTATCAATCCCCAAACTAATCCCACTGCCCCGCTCTCTCCCCATAGTCCTGTATCAATCTCCAACCAATCCCACTGCCCCGCTCTCTCCCCATAGCCCTGTATCAATCTCCAAACTAATCCCACTGCCCCGCTCTCTCCCCATAGTCCTGTATCAATCGCAAACTAATCCCACTGCCCCGCTCTCTTCCCATAGTCCTGTATCAATCGCAAACTAATCCCACTGCCCCGCTCTCTCCCCATAATCCTGTATCAATCACAAACTAATCCCACTGCCCCGCTCTCTCCCCATAGTCCTGTATCAATCCCCAAACTAATCCCACTGCCCCGCTCTCTCCCCATTGTCCTGTATCAATCTCCAAACTAATCCCACTGCCCCGCTCTCTCCCCATAGTCCTGTATCAATCCCCAAACTAATCCCACTGCCCCGCTCTCTCCCCATCGTCCTGTATCAATCCCCAAACTAATCCCACTGCCCCGCTCTCTCCCCATAGTCCTGTATCAATCCCCAAACTAATCCCACTGCCCCGCTCTCTCATAGTAGTCCTGCATCAATCCCCAAACTAATCCCACTGCCCCGCTCTCTCCCCATAGTCCTGTATCAATCCCCAAACTAATCCCACTGCCCCGCTCTCTCCCCATAGTCCTGTATCAATCCCCAAACTAATCCCACTGCCCCGCTCTCTCCCCATAGTCCTGTATCAATCCTCAAACTAATCCCACTGCCCCGCTCTCTCCCCATAGTCCTGTATCAATCTCCAAACTAATCCCACTGCCCCGCTCTCTCCCCATAGTCCTGTATCAATCTCCAAACTAATCCCACTGCCCCGCTCTCTCCCCATAGTCCTGTATCAATTCCCAAACTAATCCCACTGCCCCGCTCTCTCCCCATAGTCCTGTATCAATTCCCAAACTAATCCCACTGCCCCGCTCTCTCCCCATAGTCCTGTATCAATCCCCAAACTAATCCCACTGCCCCGCACTCTCCCCATAGCCCTGTATCAATCCCCAAACTAATCCCACTGCCCCGCACTCTCCCCATAGCCCTGTATCAATCCCCAAACTAATCCCACTGCTCCGCTCTCTCCCCATAGCCCTGTATCAATCTCCAAACGAGCTCTCTCTCTGTCTCTCTCTGTCTCTCTCTCTCTCT
>NW_027252768.1:325000-352500 GCF_044704955.1 Pristiophorus japonicus
CTCTGCCTCTGTCTCTCTCACCCTCTCTCTCTGAGTCTCTCTCTATCGCTCTCCGTCTCTCCGTCTCTCTCTGTCTCTCTCTCTATCTGTCTCACTCTCTCACTCCCTGTCTCTCTCTATTTCTCACTCTCGCTCTGTCTCTCCCTCTCTCTCCCTCTCGATCTCCGTCTTTCTTTCTTTCTCTCTCTCTCTCTCTCTCTCTCTCTCTATCGCCCTATCTTTCTGTCTCTCTCTCTCTCTCACTCTCTCTCTGTTTCTCTCCTTCTCTCTCTCTATTTCTGTCTCTCTATCTCTCTGTCTTTCACTCTCTCTCTGTCTCTCACTCTGTCTCTCTCTCTCTCTCGCTCTCTGTCTCTCTCTTTCTCTGCCTGTCTCTCTGTCTCTCTGTTTTTCTCTCCATCTTTCCCTCTCTGTCCCTCTCTCCCTCTCGCTCTGTCACTCTCTCTCTCTGTATCTCTCCGTGTCTTAATCTCCATCTTTCCCTCTCACCTATCAATCTCTCTCTCTCTCTCTGTCTCTCTATCTGTCTTTCCCTCTCTCTATCTGTCGATCTCTCGCTATGTCTTTCTCTCTGTCTTTCTCTCTATCTCTCTCTCTCTGCCTGTCTCTCCGTCTCTCTCTCTCTCTTTCACTTTCTCCCTGTCTCTCTCTCTCTCTCTCTAGCTCTGTATTTTTCTCTGTCTATCTCTCTCTCGCTCTCTCATCTTCACTCTCTGAGTCTCTCTCTATCTCGCTTCATCTCTCCCTCTCGCTCTGTCTCTCTCTCTCTCTCTCTGTATCTCTCTATAATTCTGTCTCTCTGTCTCTCTCTGTCTGTCTGCCTATCTCTGTCTCTCTCTCTCTCTCTCTCTCTGTCTCTATCTCTCTCTCTCTCTCTCTGTCTCTATCTCTCTCTCTCTCTCTCTCTCTGTCTCTCTCTCTCTGTTTCGGTTTCTCTCTCCATCTTTCCCTCTCTCTCTGTCTCCCTCTCACTCTCGCTCTGTCTCTCTCTCTCTCTCTGTATCTTTCCATGTCTTTATCTCCGTCTTTCCCTCTCTCGCTATCAATCTCTCTATCTCTGTCTCTTTTTCTGTCTCTCTCTGTCTCTCTCTCTCTCTCTCTCTATCTCTGTCTCTCTCTCGCGCGCTCTCTGACTCTCCATCTCTATCTCTCTCTGTCTCTGACTCTCTCTCTCAGTCTTTCTCTCTGTCTTTCTTTCGCTCTCTCTGTCTCTCTCTTTCTCTCTCCCTGCCCCTCCCTGTTCCTCTCGCTCTCTCTCTCTCTTCCTCACTCTGTCCCTCTCCCAGGGCAGGTACAGGGGTTTAGATAGAGAATAAAGCTCCCTCTACACTGTCCCATCAAACACTCCCAGGGCAGGTACAGGGGGTTAGATACAGAGTAAAGCTCCCTCTACACTGTCCCCATCAAACACTCCCAGGGCAGGTACAGCACGGGGTTAGATACAGAGTAAAGCTCCCTCTACACTGTCCCATCAAACACTCCCAGGGCAGGTACAGCACGGGGTTAGATACGGAGATAAGAACATATGAAATAGGAGCAGGAGCCTGCTCCACCATTTAATACGATCATGTCTGATCCGATCATGGACTCAGCTCCACTTCCCTGCCCGCTCCCTATAAACCCTTATCCCTTATCGGTTAAGGAACTGTCTATCTCTGTCTTAAATTTATTCAATGTCCCGGCTTCCACAGCTCTCTGAGGCAGCGAGTTCCACAGATTTACAACCCTCTGAGAGAAGAAATTCCTCCTCATCTCAGTTTTAAATGGGCGGCCCCTTATTCTAAGACCATGCCCCCTAGTTCTAGTCTCCCCCATCAGTGGGAACATCCTCTCTGCATCCACCTTGTCGACCCCCTCATTATCTTATCCGTTTCATTAGTTAGTTACCTGCGGTCTTATAGTTAATTACATTTGGAGAGAGCACCTCTCTGTTTGTCTCTCTGTCTCACTCCCTCTATCTCCCTCTCCCACTCTCCCTCTCTCTCTCTCTCTCTATCTCTCCCATTCTGTCTCACTACCTCTCTCTCCCTCTGTCTCTATCTCTCTCCCTCTCTCCCACTCTGTATCGCTTCATCGCTCTCTCTCTCGCTTTCTCTCTCTCTCTGTTTCTCTCCCTCTCTCTCTACCTCTCACTCACCCGCTCTCTCTCTATTGTTCTCTCTGTCTCTCTATCTCTCTCCGTCTCTCTCTGTCTCGCTCTCTCTCTCACACTGTATCCCTCCCTCTTTCTCCCTCCCTCTCTCTCTCTCTGTTCCTCCCTCTCTCTCTCAATCTCTGTCTCGCTTTCGCACTCTCTCACACTATCTCTCTCTCTCGCTCTCTCTCTGTCTCTCTATCTCGCTGCCTCTCAATCCCTGTCTCTCTCTCACGCTCTCACGTTCTGTCTCTCTCTCTGTCTCTCTCTGTCCCTTTCTCTCTCTGTCTTTCTCTCTCTCTGTTTCTCACTTTCTCTCTTATCTGTCTTTCTCTCTATCTCTCTCGGTCTCATGACCTGTCTCTCTCTCTCTCTCTCTCTCGCTCTGTCTCTGTCTCTCTCTCCCTCTCTGTCTCCATCTCTCTCTCTCTCTCCTCTCTCTCTCTCTCTGTCTCTCTCTCTCTCTCCCTCTCTATCTCTGTCTCTCTCTCTCTGTCTCTCTCTCTCTGTCTCTCCCTGTCTCCCTCAGTCTCTCGGACTCTGAAACAAGAGACTTGGTATAAAATGGTCACCACGCATCTCGTAAAATGGCTGCTCAATCTCACACAAACTAATCCCACTGTCCCGCTCTCTCCCCACAGTCCTGTATCAATCCCCAAACTAATCCCACTGCCCCGCTCTCTCCCCATAGCCCTGTATCAATCTCCAAACTAATCCCACTGCCCCGCTCTCTCCCCATAGTCCTGTATCAATCCCCAAACTAATCCCACTGCCCCGCTCTCTCCCCATAGTCCTGTATCAATCCCCAAACTAATCCCACTGCCCCGCTCTCTCCCCATAGTCCTGTATCAATCCCCAAACTAATCCCACTGCCCCGCTCTCTCCCCATAGCCCTGTATCAATCTCCAAACTAATCCCACTGCCCCGCTCTCTCCCCACAGTCCCGTATCAATCCCCAAACTAATCCCACTGCCCCGCTCTCTCCCCATAGCCCTGTATCAATCCCCAAACTAATCTCACTGCCCCACTCTCTCCCCATAGCCTTGTATCAATCTCCAAACTAATCCCACTGTTCCGCTCTCTCCCTATAGTCCTGTTTCAATCCCCAAACTAATCCCACTGCCCCGCTCTCTCCCCATAGTCCTGCATCAATCCCCAAACTAATCCCACTGCCCCGCTCTCTCCCCATAGTCCTGTATCAATCCCCAAACTAATCCCACTGCCCCGCTCTCTCCCCATAGTCCTGTATCAATCCCCAAACTAATCCCACTGCCCCGCTCTCTCCCCATAGTCCTGTATCAATCTCCAAACTAGTCCCACTGCCCCGCTCTCTCCCCATAGTCCTGTATCAATCCCCAAACTAATCCCACTGCCCTGCTCTCTCCCCATAGTCCTGTATCAATCCTCAAACTAATCCCACTGCCCCGCTCTCCCCATAGTCCTGTATCAATCTCCAAACTAATCCCACTGCCCCGCTCTCTCCCCATAGTCCTGTATCAATCCCCAAACTAATCCCACTGCCCCGCTCTCTCCCCATAGTCCTGTATCAATCCCCAAACTAATCCCACTGCCCCGCTCTCTCCCCATAGTCCTGTATCAATCTCCAAACTAGTCCCACTGCCCCGCTCTCTCCCCATAGTCCTGTATCAATCTCCAAACTAATCCCACTGCCCCGCTCTCTCCCCATAGCCCTGTATCAATCCCCTAACTAATCCCACTGTCCAGCTCTCTCCCCATAGTCCTGTATCAATCCCCAAACTGATCCCACTGCCCCGCTCTCTCCTCATAGTCCTGTATCAATCCCCAAACTAATCCCACTGTCCCGCTCTCTCCCCATAGTCCTGTATCAATCTCCAAACTAATCCCACTGCCCCGCTCTCTCCCCATAGTCCTGTATCAATCCCCAAACTAATCCCACTGTCCCGCTCTCTCCTCATAGTCCTGTATCAATCTCCAAACTAATCCCACTGCCCCGCTCTCTCCCCATAGTCCTGTATCAATCCCCAAACTAAACCCACTGCCCTGCTCTCTCCCCATAGTCCTGTATCAATCCCCAAACTAATCCCACTGCCCCGCTCTCTCCCCATAGTCCTGTTCCAATCCCCAAACTAATCCCACTGCCCCGCTCTCTCTCCATAGTCCTGTATCAATCCCCAACCAATCCCACTGCCCTGCTCTCTCCCCATAGTCCTGTATCAATCTCCCAAACTAATCCCACTGCCCCGCTCTCTCCCCATAGTCCTGTATCAATCTCCAAACTAATCTCACTGCCCCACTCTCTCCCCAAAGCCTTGTATCAATCTCCAAACTAATCCCACTGTTCCGCTCTCTCCCTATAGTCCTGTTTCAATCCCCAAACTAATCCCACTGCCCCGCTCTCTCCCCATAGTCCTGTATCAATCCCCAAACTAATCCCACTGCCCCGCTCTCTCCCCATAGTCCTGTATCAATCCCCAAACTAATCCCACTGCCCCGCTCTCTCCCCATAGTCCTGTATCAATCCCCAAACTAATCCCACTGCCCCGCTCTCTCCCCATAGTCCTGTATCAATCCCCAAACTAATCCCACAGCCCCGCTCTCTCCCCATAGTCCTGTATCAATCCCCAAACTAATCCCACTGCCCCGCTCTCTCCCCATAGTCCTGTATCAATCCCCAAACTAATCCCACTGCCCCACTCTATCTCCATAGTCCTGTATCAATCCCCAAACTAATCCCACTGCCCCGCTCTCTCTCCATAGTCCTGTATCAATCCCCAAACTAATCCCACTGCCCCCCTCTCTCCCCATAGTCCTGTATCAATCCCCAAACTAATCCCACTGCCCCTCTCTCCCCATAGTCCTGTATCAATCTCCAAACTAATCCCACTGCCCCTCTCTCCCCATAGTCCTGTATCAATCCCCAAACTAATCCCACTGTCCCACTCTCTCCCCATAGTCTTGTATCAATCTCCAAACTAATCCCACTGCCCCTCTCTCCCCATAGTCCTGTATCAATCTCCAAACTAATCCCACTGCCCCTCTCTCCCCATAGTCCTGTATAAATCCCCAAACTAATCCCACTGCCCCGCTCTCTCCCCATAGTCCTGTATCAATCCCCAAACTAATCCCACTGCCCCGCTCTCTCCCCATAGTCCTGTTTCAATCCCCAAACTAATCCCACTGCCCCGCTCTCTCCCTATAGTCCTGTATCAATCCCCAAACTAATCCCACTGCCCCGCTCTCTCCCCATAGTCCTGTATCAATCCCCAAACTAATCCCACTGCCCCGCTCTCCCCATAGTCCTGTATCACTCCCCAAACTAATGCCACTGCCCCACTCTCTCCCCATAGTCCTGTATCAATCCCCAAACTAATCCTACTGCCCTGCTCTCTCCCCATAGTCCTGTATCAATCTCCAAACTAATCCCACTGCCCCGCTCTCTCCCCATCGCCCTGTATCAAACTCCAAACTAATCCCACTGCCCCGCTCTCTCCCCATAGTCCTGTATCAATCCCCAAACTAATCCCACTGCCCCGCTCTCTCCCCATAGTCCTGTATCAATCCCCAAACTAATCCCACTGCCCCGCTCTCTCCCCATAGTCCTGTATCAATCCCCAAACTAATCCCACTGCCCTGCTCTCTCCCCATAGTCCTGTATCAATCTCCAAACTAATCCCACTGCCCCGCTCTCTCCCCATCGCCCTGTATCAAACTCCAAACTAATCCCACTGCCCCGCTCTCTCCCCATAGTCCTGTATCAATCCCCAAACTCTCTTTGACTCTCTCTGTATCACTCGCTCTCTCCCTATCTCTCTCTATTCCCGTAACTCTCTCTCTCTGACTCTCTCTGTCTGTCTCTCCCTCTCTCTCTTTGACTCTCTCTGTATCACTCTCTCTCTCCCTATCTCTCTCTATCCCCCGAACTCTCTCTCTCTGACTCTCTCTGTCTCTCTCTCTCTCTCTGACTCTCTCTGTCTCTCTCACTCTCTGACTCTCTCCGTCTCTCTCTGTCTCGCTCTCTCTCTGACTCTCGCTGTCTCTCTCTCTCTGACTCTCTCTGTCTCTCTCTCACTCTCTTGTCACTCTCTCTCTCCCTCTCTGTCTCTCTCTCTCTCACTCTCTCTCTCTCTGTGTCTCTATTTCTATGTCTCTTTCTCTGTCTCTCTCTCTGTCTCTCCCTCTCTGTCTTTGACTCTCTCTGTCTCTCTCTCTCTGACTCTCTCTGTCTCTCTCTCTGACTCTCTGACTCTCTCTGTCTCTCTCTCTCTCTCTATTTCTCTCACTCTCCATCTGACTATCTCTGTCTCTCTCTATCTCTGACTCTCTCTCTGACTCTCTCTTTCTCCCTCTCTGTCTCTCTCTCTCACTATCTCTCTCGCTCTGTCTCTCCCTCTCTCTCTTTGACTCTCTCTGTCTCTCTCTCTCTGACTCTCTCAGTCTCTCTCTCTCTCTCGCTGACTCTCTCCATCCATCTCTCTCTCTCTCTCTCTCTCTCTATCCCTCTCTCTGTCTCTCTCGCTCTCTCTCTGACTCTCTCTGACTCTCACCCTCTCTGTCGCTCTGTCTGTTTCTTTCTCTGTATATCTCCCTCTCTCTCTCTCTGTGTCTCTCTGAAGCTCTCCCTGAACCACAGTGACAATGCACATACCGAACTTCAGTCATCCATTTTACATTTGTTAATGGTCGCCATTTGATGTTAACACTGGGAGATTGATTACAGAGACCGACTACTCTCTAATTTAACGTTAGCTGCTTAAAAGTGTACCTGCCCTGGGAGGGTTTGATGTGACAGTGTAGAGGGAGCTTTAATCTGTATCTAACCCCCTGTACCTGCCCTGGGAGTGTTTGATGGGACAGTGTAGAGGGAGCTTTACTCTGTATCTAACCCCCTGTAACTGCCCTGGGAATGTTTGATGGGACAGTGTAGAGGGAGCTTTACTCTGTATCTAACCCCCTGTACCTGCCCTGGGAGTGTTTGATGGGACAGTGTCGAGGGAGCTTTACTCTGTATCTAACCCCCTGTACCTGCCCTGGGCGTGTTTGATGGGACAGTGCAGAGGGAGCTTTACTCTGTATCTAACCCCCTGTACCTGCCCTGGGAGTGTTTGATGGGACAGTGTAGAGGGAACTTTACTCTGTATCTAACCCCGTGCTGTACCTGTCCTGGGAGTGTTTGATGGGACAGTGTAGAGGGAGCTTTACTCTGTATCTAACCCCCTGACCCTGCCCTGGGAGTGTTTGATGGGACAGTGTAGAGAGAGCTTTACTCTGTATCTAATCCCCTGTACCTGCCCTGGGAGTGTTTGATGGGACAGTGTAGAGGGAGCTTTACTCTGTATCTTACCCCCTGTACCTGCCCTGGGAGTGTTTGATGGGACAGTGTAGAGGGAGCTTTACTCTGTATCTAACCCCCTGTACCTGCCCTGGGAGTGTTTGATGGGACAGTGTAGAGGGAGCTTTACTCTGTATCGAACCTCCTGTACCTGCCCTGGGAGTGTTTGATGGGACAATGTAGAGGGAGCTTTACTCTGTATCTAACCCCCTGTACCTGCCCTGGGAGTGTTTGATGGGACAGTGTAGAGGGAGCTTTACTCTGTATCTAACCCCCTGTACCTGCCCTGGGAGTGTTTGATGGGACAGTGTAGAGGGAGCTTTACTCTGTATCTAACCCCCTGTACCTGCCCTGGGAGTGTTTGATGGGACAGTGTAGAGGGAGCTTTACTCTGTATCTAACCCCCTGTACCTGCCCTGGGAGTGTTTGATGGGACAGTGTAGAGGGAGCTTTACTCTGTATCTAACCCCCTGTACCTGCCCTGGGAGTGTTTGATGGGACAGTGTAGAGAGCGAGAGTGAGAGGGGAACAGACAGAGAGTGAGACTGACAGAGAGACAGGGAGACTGAATGAGAGAGCGAGAGAGAGGGACTCTGTATCTAACCCCCTGTACCTGCCCAGGGAGGTTTGATGGGACAGTGTGGAGGGAGATTAAATGCCCAACTCTCTCTGTCCCACTCGCTTTCTCTCTGTCAGTCTCTCTCTCTGTCTGTTCCTCTCTCTCGCACTCGCTCTCTGTTTCCGGGTCCCTGTCTCTCTCCCTCTCTGTATCTCTGTTCCTCTCTCTCTTGCTCTCTCTTTCAGTCTCCCTGTCTCTCTCCCTCTCTGTATCTCTGTTCCTCTCTCTCTCTCGCTCTCTCTTTCAGTCTCCCTGTCTCTCTCCCTCTCTATCTCTGTTCCTCTCTCTCTCTCGCTCTCTCTTTCAGTCTCCCTGTCTCTCTCCCTCTCTGTATCTCTGTTCCTCTCTCTCTCTCGCTCTCCGTCAGTCTCTCTGTCTCCCTCTCTCCGTCTTGCTCCCTCACTCTCTCCCTCGCTCCCAATTTCTATCCATCTATCTCTCTTTCACTTTTTCCTCTGTCTGTGCTGCTGTCCATTTCCGATCTCTCTCTTTCTTTCCCTTTTCTGTAACACGCTCTCTCTATCCCAAATTCTCTCACTGCTTCTCCCTGTCCACCTCTCTTTTTCTCTCTCCCTGTCTCTCATTCCCATTCTGATGTGTCCTTGATTGAAAAGTACCCTGACATATTGCAGCCTGACTGTTTAAACCCACAGCAAGAAATCACATTTCTGGGACATTTTTGATTTGCTAACCATCCAATTGTGGGTCGGAATGTGTGGGTTAAATCTCGTTTCTCCATCTGAAAACTGTGAGTGTTTCAGATTGAGCAGTATATGGGATCAAAGGCTGATTCAGACAATGCTGCTTTGTGGAACGGTGTGATATCTTCACAGGGCAGGACATGGAGAAGTTTTGTTGGTTTGAATAAGGTGTAAATACGATTGTGTCGCCCCCTCACAGATACACAGGATTGAAGCTGTTTACCATCAATGCCCTGAAAGAATGAAATGGTTCAACAAGGTGTGACTGACTTCAAACTCTTCAAACACATGAAGGACCCGGAGACTGGGACCAATACACAAAGCCCCGAGCCCAGGCAGGCAAACCAGGTTTGTTCACAGATCACCCAGACACGTGTCCTGGTGTAAAATGGTCACCACGCATCTCATGTAAAATGGGTGCTCAATTTCACCCAAACTAATCCCACTGTCCCGCTCTCTCCCCATAGTCCTGTATCAATCCCCAAACTAATCCCACTGTCCCGCTCTCTCCCCATAGTCCTGTATCAATCCCCAAACTAATCCCACTGCCCCACTCTCTCCCCATAGTCCTGTATCAATCCCCAAACTAATCCCACTGCCCCGCTCTCTCCCCATAGTCCTGTATCAATCCCCAAACTAATCCCACTGCCCCGCTCTCTCCCCATCGTCCTGTATCAATCCCCAAACTAATCCCACTGCCCCGCTCTCTCCCCATAGTCCTGTATCAATCCCCAAACTAATCCTACTGCCCCGCTCTCTCCCCATAGTCCTGTATCAATCCCCAAACTAATCCCACTGCCCCGCTCTCTCCCCATAGTCCTGTATCAATCCCCAAACTAATCCCACTGTCCCGCTCTCTCCCCATAGTCCTGTATCAATCTCCAAACTAATCCCACTGCCCCTCTCTCTCCCCATAGTCCTGTATCAATCCCCAAACTAATCCCACTGTCCCGCTCTCTCCCCATAGTCCTGTATCAATCCCCAAACTAATCCCACTGCCCCGCTCTCTCCCCATAGTCCTGTATCAATTCCCAAACTAATCCCACTGCCCCGCTCTCTCCCCATAGTCCTGTATCAATCCCCAAACTAATCCCACTGCCCCGCTCTCTCCCCATAGTCCTGTATCAATCCCCAAACTAATCCCACTGCCCCGCTCTCTCCCCATAGTCCTGTATCAATCCCCAAACTAATCCTACTGCCCCGCTCTCTCCCCATAGCCCTGTATCAATCCCAAACTAATCCCACTGCCCCGCTCTCTCCCCATAGTCCTGTATCAATCCCAAACTAACCCCACTGCCCCGCTCTCTCCCCATAGTCCTGTATCAATCCCCAAACTAATCCCACTGCCCCGCTCTCTCCCCATAGTCCTGTATCAATCCCCAAACGAATCCCACTGTCCCGCTCTCTCCCCATAGTCCTGTATCAATCCCCAAACTAATCCCACTGCCCCGCTCTCTCCCCATAGCCCTGTATCAATCCCAAACTAATCCCAATGCCCCGCTCTCTCCCCATAGTTCTGTATCAATCCCCAAACTAATCCCACTGTCCCGCTCTCTCCTCATAGACCTGTATCAATCTCCAAACTAATCCCACTGCCCCGCTCTCTCCCCATAGTCCTGTATCAATCCCCAAACTAATCCCACTGTCCCGCTCTCTCCTCATAGACCTGTATCAATCTCCAAACTAATCCCACTGCCCCGCTCTCTCCCCATAGTCCTGTATCAATCCCAAACTAACCCCACTGCCCCGCTCTCTCCCCATAGTCCTGTATCAATCCCCAAACTAATCCCACTGCCCCACTCTCTCCCCATAGTCCTGTATCAATCCCCAAACGAATCCCACTGTCCCGCTCTCTCCCCATAGTCCTGTATCAATCCTCAAACTAATCCCACTGCCCCGCTCTCTCCCCATAGTACTGTATCAATCCCCAAACTAATCCCACTGCCCCGCTCTCTCCCCATAGTCCTGTATCAATCCCCAAACTAATCCCACTGCCCCGCTCTCTCCCCATAGTCCTGTATCAATCCCCAAACTAATCCCACTGTCCCGCTCTCTTCCCATAGTCCTGTATCAATCCCCAAACTAATCCCACTGCCCCGCTCTGTCCCCATAGTCCAGTATCAATCCCCAAACTAATCCCACTGCCCCGCTCTCTCCCCATAGCCCTGTATCAATCCCCAAACTAATCCAACTGCCCCGCTCTCTCCTCATAGTCCTGCATCAATCCCCAAACTAATCCCACTGCCCCGCTCTCTCCCCATAGTCCTGTATCAATCCCCAAACTAATCCCACTGCCCCGCTCTCTCCCCATAGTCCTGTATCAATCTCCAAACTAATCCCACTGCCCCGCTCTCTCCCCATAGTCCTGTATCAATCCCCAAACTAATCCCACTGCCCCGCTCTCTCCCCATAGTCCTGTATCAATCCCCAAACTAATCCCACTGCCCCGCTCTCTCCCCATAGTCCTGTATCAATCCCCAAACTAATCCCACTGCCCCGCTCTCTCCCCATAGTCCTGTATCAATCCCCAAACTAATCCCACTGCCCCGCTCTCTCCCCATAGTCCTGTATCAATCCCCAAACTAATCCCACTGCCCCGCTCTCTCCCCATAGTCCTGTATCAATCCCCAAACTAATCCCACTGTCCCGCTCTCTCCCCATAGTCCTGTATCAATCCCCAAACTAATCCCACTGCCCCGCTCTCTCCCCATCGTCCTGTATCAATCCCCAAACTAATCCCACTGCCCCGCTCTCTCCCCATAGTCCTGTATCAATCCCAGAATCGATACAGAAAGTGAGACAGACAGAGAGAGAGACACACACACACACACTCTCTCTCTCCCTCTCGCTCTCTCTCACTGTCTATCTCTCTGTCTCTCTCACTCTCTCTGTTCCTCTCTTTCACTCTGTCCCGCTCTCTGTCTCGCCCTATTTCTGTCTCTCTCTCTCTCTGTCTCTCTCTCTCACTCTGTATCTCTCTTTCTCGCTCTTTCTCTCTTTCTGTCCCTCTCTCTGTTCCTCTCGCTCTCTCTCTCTCTCTCCCTCTCTCTTTCCCTCTCTCTGTCCTTCTCCCTATCTCCCTCTCTCTCTCTGTGCCTCTCTCTCTCTCTCTGTCCTACAATCTCTATATCTCTGTCTCTCTCTCTCTCTCTCTCTTTCCCTGTGTTTCTCTCTCTCTTTCTGTCTCTCTCTCTCTTTCTCTCTATCCCTCTCTCTCTCTATCCCCCTCTCTCTCTATCCCTCTCTTTCTCTCTCTGTCTCTCTCTCCTGCATTTTTCCATCACTCTCTCTCTCTGTCCCTCTCTCTGTCTCCCTCTCTCTATATATATATATATATATATAACTCTCTGTCTCTATCTCTCTCTCTCTATCTCTCTCACTCTCTCATTTTCTCACTCTCTGTCTATCTCTCTCTGTCTCTAACTCTCTGTCTCTCTGTCTCTCTCTCTCTCTTTCTCCGTCTCTTGCTCTCTCTGTCTCTCTGTCTCTCTCACTCACTCATTTTCTCTCTCTCTATCTCTCTCTCTCTCTCTTTATCTGTTTCTCGCTCTCTCTCTCTGTCTCTCTCTCTCTCTGTGTCTCTGAGTTTCTCTCTCTGTCTCTCTCCTGTCTCTTTCCATCTTTCTCTCTCTCGCTCTGTCTCTCTGTCTCTCTCTATCTCTCTCTCTCACTGTCTCTCTCACTCTCTCTCTCTATCTATCTGTCTCTCTTTCTGTCGTCTCTCTGTCTCTGTCCCTCTCTCCCTATCTCTCTCTATCCCCCTTTCTCTCTGTCTGTTTCACTCTACCTCTCTCTGACACTCTCTGTCTCTCTCTGTCTCTCAGTCACACTCACTCTCTCTGTCTCTCTCTCTGCCTCGTTCTCTCGCTCTGTCTCTCTCTCTGACTTGTTCTCTCTGTCTCTCTCTCTTGCTCTGTCTTTCTCCTTCTCTCTCTGTCTCTCTCTCTCGCTCTGTCTCTCTCCTCTCTCTCTCTCTGTCTCATTCCCTCTCTGTCTCTCTCTTCCTATCTCTCTCTATCCCTCTCTCCCACTCTCCTGTCTCTTTCCATCTCTCTCTGTCTCTCTATCTGTCTGTCTCTCTCTCTTTCTCTGTCTCTGTCACTCTCTCTCTCTCCCTCTCTCTGTCCCTCTCTCTGTGTTTCTCTCTCTGTCTCTCTCCCTCTCTCTCTCCTGTCTCTTTCCATCTCTCTCTCATTCTATCTCCCTCTCTCTTTCTCTCTCTCTGTCTCTCTCTCTCTGACAGCCTCGCTATGTCTCTCTCTCTCTCTATCTGTTTCTATCTCTCTGTCTCTCGCTCTCTTTCTCTCTCCCTCTATCTCTGTCCCTCTATCTGTCTCTCTCTCTGTTTCTCCCTCTCTCTTTCTCTGTCTCTCCCCCTCTCTCAACATCCGTCTCTCTTCCTATCCCTCTCTCTCTCTATCACTCTCGCTCTCTGTCTCCCTCTCTCTCTCTCCTGTTTCTTTCCATCTCTTGCTCTCTCTTTCTTTCTCTCTATCCCCCCCACGCTCTCTCTCTCTCTGTCTCTCTATCTCTCTCTGTCTTTCTCTCTGTCTGTCTCTCTCTCTCTCTGTCTCATTCACTCCCTATCTCTCTCTCTCTGTCTCTCTGTCTCTCTGTCTCTCTCTCTCTCTGTCTCTCTCTCTCTGTGTCTCTGAGTTTCTCTCTGTCTCTCTGTATCTCTCTCCTGTCTCTTTCCATCTCTTTCTCTCTCTCGGTCTCTCTTTCTCTCTCACTGTCTCTCTCTCTCTGTCCCTCCCTCTGTTCCCCGCTCTCTCTCTCTGTCTCTCTCACTATTTCTGTCTCTCTCTCTCTCTCACTCTCCCTATCTCTCTCTATCCCTCTCTCTCTGTCTGTCTGTCTCTCTCCCCCTCTCTCTGACACTCTCTGCCTCTCTCTCTCTCTCTGTCACACTCACTCTCTCTGTCTCTCTCTCTCTCTCTCTCTCTGTCTTTCTTTCTCTCTCTGACTCTCTCTGTCTCTCTCTCTCTCTCTCCCTTTCTGTCTCTCACTCTGTGTGTGTGTCTCGCTCTCTCTCTCTAACCCTCTCTGTCTCTCTGTCTCTCTCTCTCTGACTCTATCTGTCTCTCTCTCTCGCTTCCTCTCTGTCTCTCTCTCAGTCTCTCTCTCCCTGTCTAAGTGTCTCTCCCTCTCTGTCTATCTCTGTATGTATGTCTATCAATCCCCAAACGAATCCCACTGCCCCGCTCTCTCCCCATAGTCCTGTATCAATCCCCAAACTAATCCCACTGCCCCGCTCTCTCCCCATAGTCCTGTATCAATCCTCAAACTAATCCCACTGCCCCGCTCTCTCCCCATAGTCCTGTATCAATCCTCAAACTAATCCCACTGCCCCGCTCTCTCCCCATAGTCCTGTATCAATCGCAAACTAATCCCACTGCCCCGCTCTCTCCCCATAGTCCTGTATCAATCCCCAAACTAATTCCACTGCCCCGCTCTCTCCCCATAGTCCTGTATCAATCGCAAACTAATCCCACTGCCCTGCTCTCTCCTCATAGTCCTGTATCAATCCCCAAACTAATCCCACTACCCCGCTCTCTCCCCATAGTCCTGTATCAATCCCCAAACTAATCCCACTGCCCCCTCTCTCCCCATAGTCCTGTATCAATCTCCCAAACTAATCCCACTGCCCCACTCTCTCCCCATAGTCCTGTATCAATCCCCAAACTAATCGCACTGCCCCGCTCTCTCCCCATAGTCCTGTATCAATCTCCAAACAAATCCCACTGTCCCACTCTCTCCCCATAGTCCTGTATCAATCTCCAAACTAATCTCACTGCCCCGCTCTCTCCCCATAGTCCTGTATCAATCTCCAAACAAATCCCACTGTCCCACTCTCTCCCCATAGTCCTGTATCAATCTCCAAACTAATCCCACTGCCCTGCTCTCTCCCCATAATCCTGTATCAATCCCCAAACTAATCCCACTGCCCCGCTCTCTCCCCATAGACATGTATCAATCCCCAAACTAATCCCACTGCCCCGCTCTCTCCCCATAGTCCTGTGTCAATCCCCAAACTAATCCCACTGCCCCTCTCTCTCCCCATAGTCCTGTATCAATCCCCAAACTAATCCCACTGCCCCGCTCTCTCCCCATAGTCCTGTATCAATCTCCAAACTAATCCCACTGCCCCGCTCTCTCCCCATAGTCCTGTATCAATCTCCAAACTAATCCCACTGCCCCGCTCTCTCCCCATAGTCCTGTATCAATCCCCAAACTAATCCCACTGCCCCGCTCTCTCCCCATAGTCCTGTGTCAATCCCCAAACTAATCCCACTGACCCGCTCTCTCCCCATAGTCCTGTATCAATCGCCAAACTAATCCCACTGCCCCACTCTCTCTCCATAGTCCTGTATCAATCCCCAAACTAATCCCACTGCCCCGCTCTCTCCCCATAGTCCTGTATCAATCGCAAACTAATCCCACTGCCCCGCTCTCTCCCCATAGTCCTGTATCAATCCCCAAACTAATCCCACTGCCCCGCTCACTCCCCATTGTCCTGTATCAATCCCCAAACTAATCCCACTGCCCCGCTCACTCCCCATAGTCCTGTATCAATCCCCAAACTAATCCCACTGCCCCGCTCTCTGCCCATAGTCCTGTATCAATCCCCAAACTAATCCCACTGCCCCGCTCTCTCCCCATAGTCCTGTATCAATCCCCAAACTAATCCCACTGCCCCGCTCTCTCCCCATAGTACTGTATCAATCCCCAAACTAATCCCACTGCCCCGCTCTCTCCCCATAGTCCTGTATCAATCGCAAACTAATCCCACTGCCCCGCTCTCTCCCCATAGTCCTGTATCAATCCCCAAACTAATCCCACTGCCCCGCTCTCTCCCCATAGTCCTGTATCAATCCCCAAACTAATCCCACTGCCCCCTCTCTCCCCATAGTCCTGTATCAATCTCCCAAACTAATCCCACTGCCCCACTCTCTCCCCATAGTCCTGTCTCAATCCCCAAACTAATCGCACTGCCCCGCTCTCTCCCCATAGTCCTGTATCAATCTCCAAACTAATCTCACTGCCCCGCTCTCTCCCCATAGTCCTGTATCAATCTCCAAACAAATCCCACTGCCCCGCTCTCTCCCCTTAGCCTTGTATCAATCTCCAAACTAATCCCACTGCCCCACTCTCTCCCCTTAGCCTTGTATCAATCTCCAAACTAATCCCACTGCCCCGCTCTCTCCCTATTGTCCTGTATCAATCCCCAAACTAATCCCACTGTCCCACTCTCTCCCCATAGTCCTGTATCAATCTCCAAACTAATCCCACTGCCCCGCTCTCTCCCCATAGTCCTGTATCAATCTCCAAACTAATCCCACTGCCGCACTCTCTCCCCATAGCCCTGAATCAATCCCCAAACTAATCCCACTGCCCCGCTCTCTCCCCATAATCCTGTATCAATCCCCAAACTAATCCCACTGCCCCGCTCTCTCCCCATAGTCCTGTATCAATCCCCAAACTAATCCCACTGCCCTGCTCTCTCCCCATAGTCCTGTATCAATCCCCAAACTAATCCCACTGCCCCGCTCTCTCCCCATAGTCCTGTATCAATCTCCAAACTAATCCCACTGTCCCGCTCTCTCCCCATAGTCCTGTATCAATCCCCAAACTAATCCCACTGCCCCGCTCTCTCCCCATAGTCCTGTATCAATCCCCAAACTAATCCCACTGCCCCGCTCTCTCCCCATAGTCCTGTATCAATCCCCAAACTAATCCCACTGCCCCGCTCTCTCCCCATAGTCCTGTATCAATCCCCAAACTAATCCCACTGCCCCGCTCTCTCCCCATAGTCCTGTGTCAATCCCCAAACTAATCCCACTGCCCCTCTCTCTCCCCATAGTCCTGTGTCAATCCCCAAACTAATTCCACTGCCCCGCTCTCTCCCCATAGTCCTGTATCAATCCCCAAACTAATCCCACTGCCCTGCTCTCTCCCCATAGTCCTGTGTCAATCCCCAAACTAATCCCACTGACCCGCTCTCTCCCCATAGTCCTGTATCAATCGCCAAACTAATCCCACTGCCCCACTCTCTCTCCATAGTCCTGTATCAATCCCCAAACTAATCCCACTGCCCCGCTCTCTCCCCATAGTCCTGTATCAATCGCAAACTAATCCCACTGCCCCGCTCTCTCCCCATAGTCCTGTATCAATCCCCAAACTAATCCCACTGCCCCGCTCACTCCCCATTGTCCTGTATCAAACTCCAAACTAATCCCACTGCCCCGCTCTCTCCTCATAGTCCTGTATCAATCCCCAAACTAATCCCACTGCCCCGCTCTCTGCCCATAGTCCTGTATCAATCCCCAAACTAATCCCACTGCCCCTCTCTCTCCCCATAGTCCTGTATCAATCCCCAAACTAATCCCACTGCCCCGCTCTCTCCCCATAGTACTGTATCAATCCCCAAACTAATCCCACTGCCCCGCTCTCTCCCCATAGTCCTGTATCAATCGCAAACTAATCCCACTGCCCCGCTCTCTCCCCATAGTCCTGTATCAATCCCCAAACTAATCCCACTGCCCCGCTCTCTCCCCATAGTCCTGTATCAATCCCCAAACTAATCCCACTGCCCCGCTCTCTCCCCATAGTCCTGTATCAATCTCCAAACTAATCCCACTGCCCCGCTCTCTCCCCATAGTCCTGTATCAATCCCCAAACTAATCCCACTGCACCGCTCTCTCCCCATAGTCCTGTATCAATCCCCAAACTAATCCCACTACCCCGCTCTCTCCCCATAATCCTGTATCAATCGCAAACAAATCCCACTGCCCCGCTCTCTTCCCATAGTCCTGTATCAATCCCCAGACTAATCCCACTGTCCCGCTCTCTCCCCATAGTCCTGTATCAATCTCCCAAACTAATCCCACTGCCCCACTCTCTCCCCATAGTCCTGTATCAATCCCCAAACTAATCCCACTGCCCCGCTCTCTCCCCATAGTCCTGTATCAATCTCCCAAACTAATCCCACTGCCCCGCTCTCTCCCCATAGTCCTGTATCAATCTCCAAACTAATCTCACTGCCCCACTCTCTCCCCATAGTCCTGTATCAATCTCCAAACAAATCCCACTGCCCCGCTCTCTCCCCTTAGCCTTGTATCAATCTCCAAACTAATCCCACTGCCCCACTCTCTCCCCTTAGCCTTGTATCAATCTCCAAACTAATCCCACTGCCGCACTCTCTCCCCATAGCCCTGAATCAATCCCCAAACTAATCCCACTGCCGCACTCTCTCCCCATAGCCCTGAATCAATCCCCAAACTAATCCCACTGCCTCGCTCTCTCCCCATAGTCCTGTATCAATCCCCAAACTAATCCCACTGCCCCGCTCTCTCCCCATAGTCCTGTGTCAATCCCCAAACTAATCCCACTGCCCCTCTCTCTCCCCATAGTCCTGTGTCAATCCCCAAACTAATTCCACTGCCCCGCTCTCTCCCCATAGTCCTGTGTGAATCCCCAAACTAATCCCACTGACCCGCTCTCTCCCCATAGTCCTGTATCAATCCCCAAACTAATCCCACTGCCCCACTCTCTCTCCATAGTCCTGTATCAATCCCCAAACTAATCCCACTGCCCCGCTCTCTCCCCATAGTCCTGTATCAATCGCAAACTAATCCCACTGCCCCGCTCTCTCCCCATAGTCCTGTATCAATCCCCAAACTAATCCCACTGCCCCGCTCACTCCCCATTGTCCTGTATCAATCTCCAAACTAATCCCACTGCCCCGCTCTCTCCTCATAGTCCTGTATCAATCCCCAAACTAATCCCACTGCCCCGCTCTCTGCCCATAGTCCTGTATCAATCCCCAAACTAATCGCACTGCCCCGCTCTCTCCCCATAGTCCTGTATCAATCCCCAAACTAATCCCACTGCCCCGCTCTCTCCCCATAGTCCTGTATCAATCCCCAAACTAAGCCCACTGCCCCGCTCTCTCTCCATAGTCCTGTATCAATCCCCAAACTAATCCCACTGCCCCGCTCTCTCTCCATAGTCCTGTATCAATCCCCAAACTAATCCCACTGCCCCCCTCTCTCCCCATAGTCCTGTATCAATCTCCAAACTAATCTCACTGCCCCGCTCTCTCCCCATAGTCCTGTATCAATCCCCAAACTAATCCCACTGCCCCGCTCTCTCCCCATAGTCCTGTATCAATCTCCAAACAAATCTCACTGCCCCACTCTCTCCCCTTAGCCTTGTATCAATCTCCAAACTAATCCCACTGCCCCGCTCTCTCCCCATAGTCCTGTATCAATCCCCAAACTAATCCCACTGTCCCACTCTCTCCCCATAGTCTTGTATCAATCTCCAAACTAATCCCACTGCCCCTCTCTCCCCATAGTCCTGTACTAATCTCCAAACAAATCCCACTGCCCCGCTCTCTCCCCTTAGCCTTGTAACAATCTCCAAACTAATCCCACTGCCCCACTCTCTCCCCATAGTCCTGTATCAATCCCCAAACTAATCCCACTGCCCCGCTCTCTCCCCATAGTCCTGTATCAATCCCCAAACTAATCCCACTGCCCCGCTCTCTCCCCATAGTCCTGTATCAATCCCCAAACTAATCCCACTGCCCCGCTCTCAACCCATAGTCCTGTATCAATCCCCAAACTAATCCCACTGTCTCGCTCTCTCCCCATAGTCCTGTATCAATCCCCAAACTAATCCCACTGCCCCACTCTCTCCCCATAGTCCTGTATCAATCCCCAAACTAATCCCACTGCCCCGCTCTCTCCCCATAGTCCTGTATCAATCCCCAAACTAATCCCACTGCCCCGCTCTCTCCCCATAGTCCTATATCAATCCCCAAACTAATCCCACTGTCCCGCTCTCTCCCCATAGCACTGTATCAATCCCCAAACTAATCCCACTGCCCCGCTCTCTCCCCATAGTCCTGTATCAATCCCCAAACTAATCCCACTGCCCCGCTCTCTCCCCATAGTCCTGTATCAATCCCCAAACTAATCCCACTGCCCCGCTCTCTCCCCATAGTCCTGTATCAATCCCCAAACTAATCCCACTGCCCCGCTCTCTCCCCATAGTCCTGTATCAATCCCCAAACTAATCCCACTGCCCCGCTCTCTCCCCATAGTCCTGTATCAATCCCCAAACTAATCCCACTGCCCCGCTCTCTCCCCATAGTCCTGTATCAATCTCCAAACTAATCCCACTACCCCGCTCTCTCCCCATAGTCCTGTATCAATCCCCAAACTAATCCCACTGCCCCGCTCTCTCCCCATAGTCCTGTATCAAACCACAAACTAATCCCACTGCCCCGCTCTCTCCCCATAGTCCTGTATCAATCTCCAAACTAATCCCACTGCCTCACTCTCTCCCCATAGCCCTGTATCAATCCCAAAACTAATCCTACTGCCCCGCTCTCTCCCCATAGTCCTGTATCAATCCTCAAACTAATCCCACTGCCCTGCTCTCTCCCCATAGTCCTGTATCAATCCCCAAACTAATCCCACTGCCCTGCTCTCTCCCCATAGTCCTGTATCAATCTCCAAACTAATCCCACTGACCCGCTCTCTCCCCATAGTCCTGTATCAATCTCCAAACTAATCCCACTGCCCCGCTCTCTCCCCATAGTCCTGTATCAATCCCCAAACTAATCCCACTGCCCCGCTCTCTCCCCATAGTCCTGTATCAATCCCCAAACTAATCTCACTGCCCTGCTCTCTCCCCATAGTCCTGTATCAATCCCCAAACTAATCCCACTGTCCCGCTCTCTCCCCATAGTCCTGTATCAATCCCCAAACTAATCCCACTGTCCCGCTCTCTCCCCATAGTCCTGTATCAAACCCTAAACTAATCC
Source organism: Pristiophorus japonicus (assembly GCF_044704955.1). Classification (NCBI taxonomy): domain Eukaryota; kingdom Metazoa; phylum Chordata; class Chondrichthyes; family Pristiophoridae; genus Pristiophorus; species Pristiophorus japonicus. Next base: position 345,602 of record NW_027252768.1, read on the forward strand.
CACTGCCCCGCTCTCTCCCCATAGCCCTGTCTCAATCCCCAAACTAATCCCACTGCCCCGCTCTCTCCCCATAGTCCTGTATCAATCCCAGAATCGATACAGAAAGTGAGACAGACAGAGAGAGAGAGAGACACACACACACACACACTCTCTCTCCCTCTCGCTCTCTCTCACTGTCTATCTCTCTGTCTCTCACACTCTCTCTGTTCCTCTCTTTCACTCTGTCCCTCTCTCTGTCTCGCCCTATTTCTGTCTCTCTCTCTCTCTCTCTCTCTCTGTCTCTCTCTCACTCTGTATCTCTCTTTCTCGCTCTTTCTCTCTTTCTGTCCCTCTCTCTGTTCCTCTCGCTCTCTCTCTCTCTCTCTCTCTCCCTCTCTCTTTCCCTCTCTCTGTCCTTCTCCCTATCTCCCTCTCTCTCTCTGTGCCTCTCTCTCTCTCTGTCCTACAATCTCTATCTCTCTGTCTCTCTCTCTCTCTCTCTCTCTCTTTCCCTGTGTTTCTCTCTCTCTTTCTGTCTCTCTTCCTCTTTCTCTCTATCCCTCTCTCTCTCTATCCCCCTCTCTCTCTATCCCTCTCTTTCTCTCTCCTGCATTTTTCTATCACTCTCTCTCTCTGTCTCCCTCTCTATATATATATATATAACTCTCTGTCTCTATCTCTCTATCTCTCTCACTCTCTCATTTTCTCACTCACTGTCTATCTCTCTCTGTCTCTAACTCTCTGTCTCTCTCTCTCTCTTTCTCCGTTTCTTGCTCTCTCTCTCTGTCTCTCTGTCTCTCTCACTCACTCATTTTCTCTCTCTCTGTCTGTCTCTCTCTGTCTCTCTCTCTCTGTCTCTCTCACTCTCTCTCTCTCTTTATCTGTTTCTCTCTCTCTCTCTCTGTCTCTCTCTCTCTCTGTGTCTCTGAGTTTCTCTCTGTCTCTCCCCTGTCTCTTTCCATCTTTCTCTCTCTCGCTCTATCTCTGTCTCTCTCTATCTCTCTCTCTCTCACTGTCTCTCTCACTCTCTCTCTCTATCTATCTGTCTCTCTTTCTGTCGTCTCTCTCTCTCTGTCCCTCTCTCCCTATCTCTCTCTATCCCCCTTTCTCTCTGTCTGTTTCACTCTACCTCTCTCTGACACTCTCTGTCTCTCTCTGTCTCTCAGTCACACTCACTCTCTCTGTCTCTCTCTCTGCCTCGTTCTCTCGCTCTGTCTCTCTCTCAGACTTGTTCTCTCTGTCTCGCTCTGTCTTTCTCCTTCTCTCTCTGTCTCTCTCTCTCGCTCTGTCTCTCTCCTTCTCTCTCTCTCTGTCTCATTCCCTCTCTGTCTCTCTCTTCCTATCTCTCTCTATCCCTCTCTCCCACTCTCCTGTCTCTTTCCATCTCTCTCTGTCTCTCTCTTTCTCTGTCTCTGTCACTCTCTCTCTCTCCCTCTCTCTGTCCCTCTCTCTGTGTTTCTCTCTCTGTCTCTCTCCCTCACTCTCTCCTGTCTCTTTCCATCTCTCTCTCATTCTATCTCCCTCTCTCTTTCTCTCTCTCTGTCTCTCTCTCTCTGACAGCCTCGCTCTGTCTCTCTCTCTCTCTCTATCTGTTTCTATCTCTCTGTCTCTCGCTCTCTTTCTCTCTCCCTCTATCTCTGTCTCTCTATCTCTCTCTCTCTCTGTTTCTCCCTCTCTCTCTCTGTCTCTCTCCCTCTCTGTGTTTCTCCCTCTCTTTCTCTGTCTCTCCCCCTCTCTCAACATCCGTCTCTCTTCCTATCCCTCTCTCTCTCTATCACTATCGCTCTCTGTCTCCCTCTCTCTCTCTCTCCTGTTTCTTTCCATCTCTTGCTCTCTATTTCTTTCTCTCTGTCCCCCCCACGCTCTCTCTCTGTCTGTCTCTCTCTCTCTCTGTCTCATTCACTCCCTAGCTCTCTCTCTCTGTCTCTCTGTCTCTCTCTCTCTGTCTCTCTCTCTATCCCTCTCTCTCTATCCCTCTCTCTCACTCCCTCTCTCTCTGTGTCTCTGAGTTTCTCTCTGTCTCTCTGTATCTCTCACCTGTCTCTTTCCATCTCTTTCTCTCTCTCGGTCTCTCTTTCTCTCTCACTGTCTCTCTCTCTCTGTCCCTCCCTCTGTTCCCCGCTCTCTCTCTCTGTCTCTCTCACTATTTCTGTCTCTCTCTCTCTCTCACTCTCCCTATCTCTCTCTATCCCTCTCTCTCTGTCTGTCTGTCTCTCTCCCCCTCTCTCTGACACTCTCTACCTCTCTCTCTCTCTCTGTCACACTCACTCTCTCTGTCTCTCTCTCTCTCTCTCTCTCTGTCTTTCTTTCTCTCTCTGACTCTCTCTCTCTCTCTCTCTCTCTCCCTTTCTGTCTCTCACTCTGTGTGTGTGTCTCGCTCTCTCTCTCTGACCCTCTCTCTCTCTCTCTTTGACTCTATCTGTCTCTCTCTCTCTCTTCCTCTCTGTCTCTCTCTCAGTCTCTCTCTCCCTGTCTAAGTGTCTCTCCCTCTCTGTCTCTCTCTGTATGTCTATCAATCCCCAAACTAATCCCACTGCCCCGCTCTCTCCCCATAGTCCTGTATCAATCCCCAAACTAATCCCACTGCCCCGCTCTCTCCCCATAGTCCTGTATCAATCCCCAAACTAATCCCACTGTCACGCTCTCTCCCCATAGTCCTGTATCAATCCCCAAACTAATCCCACTGCCCCGCTCTCTCCCCATAGTCCTGTATCAATCCCCAAACTAATCCCACTGCCCCGCTCTCTCCCCATAGTCCTGTATCAATCCCCAAACTAATCCCACTGCCCCGCTCTCTCCCCATAGTCCTATATCAATCCCCAAACTAATCCCACTGTCCCGCTCTCTCCCCATAGCCCTGTATCAATCCCCAAACTAATCCCACTGCCCCGCTCTCTCCCCATAGTCCTGTATCAATCCCCAAACTAATCCCACTGCCCCGCTCTCTCCTCATAGTCCTCTATCAATCCCAAACTAATCCCACTGCCCCGCTCTCTCCCCATAGTCCTATATCAATCCCCAAACTAATCCCACTGTCCCGCTCTCTCCCCATAGTCCTGTCTCAATCCCCAAACTAATCCCACTGCCCCGCTCTCTTCCCATAGTCCTGTATCAATCCCAAAACTAATCCTACTGCCCCGCTCTCTCCCCATAGTCCTGTATCAATCCCCAAACTAATCCCACTGCCCCGCTCTCTCCTCATAGTCCTGTATCAATCTCCAAACTAATCCCACTGCCCCGCTCTCTCCCCATAGTCCTGTATCAATCCCCAAACTAATCCCACTGCCCCGATCTCTCCCCATAGTCCTGTATCAATCTCCAAACTAATCCCACTGCCCCCCTCTCTCCCCATAGTCCTGTATCAATCCCCAAACTAATCCCACTGCCCCGATCTCTCCCCATAGTCCTGTATCAATCTCCAAACTAATCCCACTGCCCCCCTCTCTCCCCATAGTCCTGTATCAATCCCCAAACTAATCCCACTGCTCCGCTCTCTCCCCATAGTCCTGTATCAATCCCCAAACTAATCCCACTGCCCCGCTCTCTCCCCATAGTCCTGTATCAATCCCCAAACTAATCCCACTGCCCCGCTCTCTCCCCATAGTCCTGTATCAATCGCAAACTAATCCCACTGCCCCGCTCTCTCCCCATAGTCCTGTATCAATCCCCAAACTAATCCCACTGCCCCGCTCTCTCCCCATAGTCCTGTATCAATCCCTAAACTAATCCCACTGCCCCGCTCTCTCCCCATAGTCCTGTATCAATCCCCAAACTAATCCCACTGCCCCGCTCTCTCCCCATAGTCCTGTATCAATCCCCAAACTAATCCCACTGCCCCACTCTCTCCCCATAGTCCTGTATCAATCCCCAAACTAATCCCACTGCCCTGCTCTCTCCCCATAGTCCTGTATCAATCCCCAAACTAATCCCACTGCCCCGCTCTCTCCTCATAGTCCTGTATCAATCCCCAAACTAATCCCACTGTCCCGCTCTCTCCCCATAGTCCTGTATCAATCTCCAAACTAATCCCACTGCCCCGCTCTCTCCTCATAGTCCTGTATCAATCCCCAAACTAATCCCACTGCCCCGCTCTCTCCCCATAGCCCTGTATCAATCTCCAAACGAGCTCTCTCTCTGTCTCTCTCTGTCTCTCTCTCTCTCTCTCTGTCTCTCTCTATCGCTCTCTCTGTCTCTCTGTCTCTGTCTCCCTCCCTCTGTCTCTAGCTCTCTGTCTGTCTCTTTCTATCTCACTCTCTCTCTCTGTCTCACTCGTTCTGTCTGTCTCTCTCTCTCTCTCTCTGTACCTGTCTCTCGCTCCCTCTCTCTCTCTCTGTCACTCTCTTGGTCTTTCTGTCTCTCCCTGTCTGTCTCTGTCTTTTCCCCTCTCTCTCTCTCTCTCTCTGTCTGTGCTTCTCTCTCTCTCTAACAATCTCTGTCTCTCTCTGACTATCTCCTTCTGTCTCTCTCTCACTGTCTCTCTGTCTCTCTCTCTCTCTCTCTCTGTCACCCTCTCTTTCTCTCGCTCTCACTCTCTCTCTCACTGTGTTTCTCTCTCTCTATCTCTATTTCTGTGTTTCTCTCTCTCTATCTCTATTTCTGTCTCTCCAGCTCTCTGTCTCTCTCTGTCTCTCATTCTCTGTCTCTCTCTCTCTCTCGCTCTCCCTCTCTCACTCTATCTCTCCCTGTCTTTAACTTTGTCTATCCCTCACTATCTATCTCTCTCTCTATCAATCTCTCTCTCTCTATCAATCCCTGTTTCTCTGTCATTCTCTCTCTCTCTCTCTGTCACCCTCTCTTTCTGTCTCTCTCTCTTTCCCTCTGTCTCTCGCTATCTCTGTATCTCTCCCTGACTTTATCTCTCTTTCCCTCTCTCTCTATCAATCTCTCTCCATCAATCTCTCTCTCTGTCAATATCTCTCTCTCTATCAATCCCTGTCTCTCTCTGACATTTTCTCTCTGTGTCTCTCTCTATGTCTCTCTCTTTGTCTCTCTCTATCTGTCTCTCTCTCTCTCTCTCCGTCACCCTCTCTTTCTGTCTCTCTCTCTCTGTTTCTTCCTCTCTCTCTCTATTCCTGTCTCTCTCGCGCTCTCTCTCTGTCGATCCTATCTCTCCTGTCTTTAACTTGTCCTTCACTCTCTCTCTATCAATCTCTCGCTGTGTCTCTGTCTCTCTCTCTCTGTCTCTCTCACTCTGTATCTCTCTCTCTTACGCTGTCTGTCTCTCTCTCTCTGTCTCTCTAGCTCTGTGTCTCTGTTTCACTCTCTCCCTGTCTCTCTCTCTCTCTGTCTCTCTCTCTCTCTGTATCTCTCTCTCTCTCTCTGTTTCACTCTCTCTGGTTTTTTCTCCATCTTTTCCTCTCTGTCCCTCTCTCCCTCTCGCTCTTTCTCTCTCTCTCTCTCTATATATATCTCTCCGTGTCTTTATTGCCATCTTTCCCTCTCTCCTATCCATCTCTCTCTCTCTCTGTCTCTCTATCTGTCTTTCCCTCTCTCTCTCTGTCTTTCTCTGTCTTTCTCTTGGTCTCTCTCTCTTTGTCTCTCTCTCTCTGTCTCTCTCTCTCTCTCTCTCTGTCTCTCTCTCTCTCTATTTCTCTCTCTCGCTCTGACTCTCTCTCTGTCTCTCTCTCTCTTGGTCTCTCTCTCTCTCTGTCTCTCTCTCTCTGTCGCTCTCTCTCTCTGTCTCTCTCTCTCTGCCTCTCTCTCTCTGCCTCTCTCTCTCTGCCTCTCTCTCTATATCTCTCTCTCGCTCTGTCTCTCTATGTCTCTGTCTCTCTCTCGCTCTGTATTTTTCTCTGTCTCTCTCTCGCGCTCTCTCACCTTCTCTCTCTGAGTTTCTCTCTATATTGCTCCATCTCTCCCTCTCCCTCTGTCTCGCTCTCTCTCTGTATCTCTCCATAATTCTATCATTCTGTCTCTCTCTCTGTCTGCCTGCCTATCTCTGTCTCTCTCTCTATCTGTCTGCCGATCTCTCTCTGTCTCTCTCTGTCTCTCTCTCTGTCTCTCTCTGTCTCTATCTCTCTCTCTGTTTCCCTCTCTCTGACTCTCTCTCTATCTGTCTTTCCCTCCCTCTCGCTATCTCTCTCTCTGTCTCTCTCTCTGTCTTTCTCTCCATCTCTCTCTCTCTCTGTATCTCTCTATAATTCTGTCTCTCTCATTCGCTCTGTCAGTCTGCCTATCTCTGTCTCTCTCTCTCTGTCTCTCTCTCTGTCTCTCTCTCTGTGGCACTGTTTCACTCTCTCCCTCTCTCTCTTTCTCTCTATCTCTTTGTCTCTCTCTCTCTGTCTCTCTAGCTCTGTGTCTCTGTTTCACTCTCTCCCTGTCTCTCTCTCTCTCTCGCTCTGTCTCTCTCTGTCTCTCTCTCTCGCTCTGTATTTTTCTCTCTATCCCTCACTCTGTATATTTCTCTGTGTCTCTCTCTGTCTCGCTGTCTCTGTCTCTCTCTCTCTCTCTATATATCTCTCTTTGTTTCTCTCACTCTCTCTCACTCTGTCTCTCTCTCTCTCTTGCCCGCTCTCTCTCTCTCACTCTCTGTCTGCCTATCTCCCTCTCTCTTTCTCTCTCTCTTTCTCTCTGTCTCTCTCTCTCTCTCTCACTCTCTGTCTCCCTGTCTCTCTCCATATGTCTCTCTGTCTGTCTGCCTATCTCCCTCTCTCTTTTTTTCTCTCAATCTCTGTCTCTCTCTTGCTCTCTGTCTGTCTCTCTGTCTCTGTCTCTCTCTCTGTTTCACTCTCTCTCTCATTTTCTCTCCATCTTTTCCTCTCTGTCCCTCTCTCCCTCTCGCTCTGAATCTCTCTCTCTCTCTATATCTCTCCGTGTCTTTATCGCCAACTTTCCCTCTCTCTATCTCTCTCTCGGTCTCTCTCTCTCTATCTCTCTCTTGGTCTCTCTCTCTCTGTCTCTCTCTCGGTCTCTCTCTCGGT